>NC_087220.1:46328565-46346065 GCF_015104395.2 Macrobrachium nipponense | reverse complement strand
GGACACAGTTCATCCCGAAATACAGAGGTTTTTTTGCAGAGGTCATTGCGCTGATACGTCAGCACAACCATCTCGGGGAGGGATCGATGGTTGATCCCTCTGACCGTCCATCGAGGTTGGAGTCATTCTGTGGGCCTAAGTAGGAACCTAGAGCATCTGTTGGGCTACCCTGGTCTTCCTTGGCTGACAGAGTGCTGGACCAGGTGAATGCTCTTGTCTCCGGACAGGAAGCTTCACTTAGGGCCAGCATGTCAGACAAGCTGCTTCTTCCTCCTCTGCCTCGTCAGCAGCGATTCTATGTGCCTTCGACAGACTCGTTTTTAACCAAGGAGGTTGACCTGGAGTTACCTCGCCTAATTCCGGGAGTGCCTCTTCAACACCTGCTGTTAGAGAAACTCTGGTTCTCGCAGCAAGAGGTAACGGCCCTGTTGTCACTTGAGAAGTTAGTCTTTCACAGGCATCTTCACCTGCGGTGTCTGCAATGGAGACTAAAGGCTAAAGGATTGCTGGTCACAGGCAGTCCTTCCTGGTCCTCTTATGAAGGGAAAGTAAGGGAGGAGGTTTAATCTTGATGGCTAAACGACAGGAATCTCTTAAGAGTTCTCCCTGCGCCACCCCCTCCAGAGATGCTTCTGTCTCAGAATCATTGACTGAGGGTTGGGGAGGGGCACACACTTGAAGAGTTGCTGGTTGCAGGAGTGTGGAACCAACACGACAAGCACCTTCACATCAATGTTCTGGAATTTGATGGCGTTTCTCGTGCTCCAAGAATTCTGGGAATGGGTGATGGGACACTCGGTGGTGTTGATGAGCGATAATGCCACGGTCCCGTTACACCAGTTGACGATGCAGTTGCATGAGTGGACAGTAGCTCACACAGTATAGCTGTCAGCCAGGTACATTCCTGGAAAGAGGAATGTAGTGGCAGACAAGCTCAGCTGCCAGAATCAGGTGATTGGGACTGAATTTTCTCTACACCCAGACGTTGGGGAAAAGGCTGTTTGACCTGTGGCGGCATCTAGTAGTGGATCTGTTTGCCACCCGGCACAACAAAACTAACGGTTTTCTTCTATGTTGTGCTGGACCCATGGGCAGCAGCAGAGGTTGCGTTCCAACATCTGTGGGACAACCTCGTAGTGTACGCCTTTCCCCCAGCAATCTTCGGATGATTTTGGTGGCACCCAAATGGCCTCAGGTCATTTGGTATCCGGACCTACTGGCACTTTCTGTCGGAGGCTTCACGAGAGATTCCCCCGTGGCACAACCTGCTGTGTCAACTGCATGTGGAACAACACCACCAGGCAGTACATTTCTTGTGTCTTCAAGGCTGGTTGTTATCCACCATCTGTTGTCTGCGAGAGGGTTTTCTTGCTGAGCAGCAACAGAGATGGATGGATATCTCGGACAGTCCTTTGTAGCTGTATACCTGGGAAAGTGGTCTGTTTCAGCAGGTAGCGGATTTCTTGGTTTTTCCTCACTGAGAGAAGCTCTTCTCTGTATCTGCAGTTAAAGGATAGAGAGCCTCCTGGCTCTAGTCCTTGAGCTGCGAGGAGTTGATATTTCCTCCTCCATGGAAATAGCTCTCCTAATGAGGATTTTTGAGAGGTCTTGCCCACCCAGGGAACTCGGGCCCCCCTGAGTGGTATGTGATGCTTGTCTTGAGGAGTCGTATGTGGCGCTTGAGTGGTATGTGACGCTTGTCTTGAGAGTAGAACTTCATGGTCTTTCCTTCGATATCAAACACTCGAGGGGATGGGGATCCGTTATTCTCTATTTCTTCCCTGATTTTGTAGTGAAGAATAAGAACCCTTTGGTTCCTGACTTCAGGTTCAAGTCCTTCACGGTCCCCTCCCTAGAAGACTACTGGTAATGATATGGAAGAGATGATACTTTGTCCTGTTAGAGAGCTACAGCGCTATCTAAAGAAAGCTCGACATCTCAGACCTGAGTGTCAACGCCTTTTCGTTAGCACCGAAGTGACCAAGAAAGAAGTGTCCAAGAACACATATTTTTTCTGGCTTCATGAGGTAATCAGGAAAGTTTACGACTCCGAGAGGAGTGCCGACACCAGTACTTTTCGTCTGAGAGCCCACGAAGTTAGAGATATTGGTCCAACCCTTGCATTCCGCAAGTAGTTGTCAGTTGCACAGGTGCGGAAGGCAGGGGTGTATTCTGACCAGACCACCTTCACCTCCTTTTACCTTTGGGATATTGCCCATAGGTCTTGGACACTTTTTTTTTTTTTTTTTTTTTTTTTTTTTTTTTTTTTGTTTTTTTTTTTTTTTTTTTTTTTTTTTTTTTTTTTTTTTTCCCTTTTTTTTTTTTTTTTTTTTTTTTTTTTTTTTTTTTTTTTTTTTTTTCCCTTGGGACCTGTGGTGGCTGTTCAAGTTGTGTAACTTACCCAGCTCCTTTAACAGGAGAAGGTTGCATCTCATCCTTGTGATATTGTGTGAATGGAGAATGAATGAGTGGGACTGGCTTCTCTTGCTTCTCTTTTCTTCCTTCATCTTGCGGGCAGAGGGTAGCGGTCATCACATGCTGGAGAGGACAACGTTGCAGGTAGGCTACATAACTGAGCTCCATTCTATCTCTCTAGTTAGGAATAGAAGCATTTATCCGTCCCTTCTGTAACAGAGGGGGAAGCGGACAAGCAGTAAGATACAAACCCAATGCTTTATATTTGGTCTCTTACTTATGGTTTGAAGTTTTTGCTTGCTGTTCATTAGAGGTACACATGCCTCCCTCTTATGAATTGGTCTAGATGTCTGGCCGCTGATCCTGCTGTATCTCACTCCGATCAGTTGGACAGTCTAGGAACAAATTACAAATTCTTGGTAATTTGTTTTTTTCCCAGCTATACTTACCTCGAACTACTTAGGTTTCAGACCCTCCCTACCGTCCCCGAGTACCTTAGGGCAGGAACTGTGTCGAGAGAAAAGCACCGAGGTTGTGGGTCACATGGCCTTGACCCTCGTGGCATATACCTGGTTAGGTGTGGAAGGGGTAAACCGGAATGGATTTTTTGGTCGGTACCGAATTGACATAATCCAAGATTCTCTAATTAAAGTAGTTCAAAGTAAGTATAGCTAGGAAAAATACAAATTACCAAGAATTTGTGATTTTTTTCATAAATTGTCCAACCTCAAAGTTTACCTGGCCTGAGTAGCTGCATATCGATACATTTACCTGTCAATTAAGGGTTAAAAGCACTTTAATTAACAAAAAGTAACCTTGTCCCATATATAAATAGTTTCTAGAGATCTATGTATGCTGAACAGAAACAAGAAAAATATCAGAATTGAGTTGAATAGGGCGGAAATAATCCTATGTGTAAGAATTACATTATATATAAACCAGTGACTGGTGGGGTCATGGCATTAGGAGGGTTCTACGTGACCAAAGCAGACCTAGATTACGCTATGCGCTGTCTGCAGTAGCCTGATCTAGCTCAAAGCTTTGTCAACATTTTTATGTTATGATAGCTTTGCACAACAACTTCCATGGGAAGCGGTTGACCTGTTAACCTACGCGGAAACTTGTAACTCCGAGCGGCGAACTACGTATGTTTTATTTTTATTTTTATGAATTGCTGAGATAGCTAATGTTCCGCTATCGACGCGATGCTTTAGAATGGCAGTTCCACGCCCAACTATCAAACATATCGGTCGTCCGACCGAGCTGCATCTCCTAGTATGGAGTTACAGAATAAACGTTGTTAACTTGTTCAACTAGCCGTTTTGAATCATCTCCTCTAGACGAAGAAAAGACCTCTCTACTAAGATATGCCAAGGGAGATGAGAGGAAACCAACCAAACATTACTTCGGATAACAGCCGCCGTAAGGGAAGAACAAAAAGTCTATCGCCAAGCGATAAAGACATTAGAAGTGGTGGCAGCGAATAAACGAAGAACATAATTAACAAGACCCACATCCTCACCGACCCGAAGGTCTACAAGAACTAACTTCCACCTTCAACATCAAACTAAACAGAGGAAACGGGATCTTCAATCAACGCAACAGTTTAGAAAGACGCAACTATCCTTCATCGAGAGGAATACAAGCATTTAACACTGACGTTTGAGCAACTGTTATCACTATCTTCGAGAATCTACACCGGACGAGGGCGGCATCGAACATCGACGGAAAGAAGAAAAAAACAAACAAACACAGAGAACATCACCCGATCTAGCAAGGACGAGGCTGTGACGTCATCAATCTTGGACTTCACCGCGCATCGTGCACCGAGAGAAGGCCGTGACGTCATCACGACTTCCGACGCGAGACTTCGACAGGAACCTGAGACGTCATCCCATGTCAACATCCTTCGCAATATAATCTGGAGCTAAGTACCATTTTTATCTATTCAGGTCTTTTCCTCAGTGAAGTGTTGTTCATCCAAGAGTCGATCGTCCAGTATTCTGGGGGTTGAGTTGTTCGCCATATAATCTTCCTTCATTACAGAACCTATCTTCAACTACGAGGTTCTCGCCCGCAGATTAATTTTTTTTTTCTTTTCTCGTTGTCATTAACCGTTTCTTGCAGGAATTCTCCGTATAATATTTTATCATATTATCTGTATTTTTGTATCTTTTGGGGGATTTTCCTATTATTATAACACACTTATACAGTACATTGCTTATGCGTTTACGTAGTGGTCGAGTGTACTCTTATAGATATTTTGATAGGATTGCAAGGAATAGAAGTGATAAGAAAAAAGTGAAAGCCGAAATGGCAACTACTCCGGCTGGCAACCCCAACGTGGTGGACTCTCGTTAGCGCGAGTTCAGCGATTTGTTTCCCTTTTCAGGGTCGGGTCAATGGGTTACTGCCTCAAAATGTTGAGGCATGGATCTCATCTGTAGACGCTCATTTAAATGCAAAAAGCATCACAGACCCAGCAGTACAATTACAGGAGGCCAAGAGCTTCGTTGACTTTGCGAAAGGCGACGCAAGTGCGTATCTAAGGGGGGTTTCTTTCCAAGAAGCGCTTACATGGGACGAGTTCAAAATTAGATTATTACGTGCCGTGTATGGGGGTGAAGAGGCTTTAGATGTAGTATTGGCATTGAGAAATATCCTTTAACCAGCCTCCATGACTCAGCTCAATGTTGTCGAGCGGGCGGCGCTAATTGCCGACCGGCTAAAATGAATATCAGGATAGTTTAGGTAACTCCGGGTGGGTGCGGGGTGCTAAAATCAAAGTGAAAGATTTTATCCGTTTGATCTACCTTACGTCTATCACTGTAATGTTGCTGAAGCGTTAGTACGGTGTTTTGATAAAAAATTGCAGCCCGACAGTACGGAATTAGATGTGTATAAACAAATCAAAAAAACAAAACACATGTCTAAATGTACCGACCTAGATTCCTTCGCTCATTCAATTTGTTTTTGCAAAAAATGAGAACAAGCCACAACAAGTAAATGTGGTACATAATAATAATCAAGTTGCAGGGATGGTTTGTTATAACTGTAAACGACCAGGTCACATGATTTCAGACTGTCGGACGCGTTTTTGTTCAATACACAATAGTTCAACTCATTCATATAACCGTTGCTACTCGAGGAATCAACAGCCAAACGCTACAAACACGCAACCAGTTGCTAGTGCAAATAAAAAGAAGGGTCCTCAGTACTATAAGAAGAAACAACCAAACGGAAATTCTGCACAACGCAGAAACAAACAAATCGTGCTTCAGGTACCTCTGTTCCTGGGCCGTCTAGCCAGAACTCGCAAGGGCAAGCGAATTTTCAGGGTGTGATAAACAAAGCAAATACCACGTAGTTCACTCCAAGGGGGGAGAGGGCGATGTTGGGTCATCAATATCAACATCTTTTGTATCAAATAATCAGTTTAATCATTTATCAGATCATTTTGTGTGAGACAATTGATTTTCCTATGAAACACACGGCCCGTATCAAAACAATCTGTGCAGGTTCCCGTAGATTTGCAACATTCATGCAATATTAGTCAAAACGAGTTGCGACCAACCTTACATGCAGTAAATTTGGACCATAACGTCATTCACTTTGTTCTTTGATTCTGGTAGTCCACGTAATATAATGGATTTTAAGGACTCATCATTTACTCTTTTCAAATTTCCCTATAGAAAAGTCCGGAATAAGGCTCTCAGGCATTGGGAATAATGAATTAAATGTTGTGGGCGTAACTCATGTACAGTACAAGGTCGTGTAAGCGCACGTTTGCTGATACCTTTGTCGTTGTACCAAAACATTATTATGTATCCCGCAGTAATTATCGGATACCCGTCTATGGCACTCAAAATATTATCTTAGCACCTGCAAAACACGGCGTGTATATCAAAGGGAAATTCTATAGGTCTTCTAATACCCTAAAATCAGTTTTAGATAATAAAGAGACAGACAGAGTTGTCACTTACATTACGGAACCAATCACCTGTCCTCATGAACCAAGAAATAATACAGGCAACCAACAGAACTCTCGCTCACCCAGTAATATCAGCTTGCACGCAAACTCTCGAGCCTAACGTAACTTCAAATATATTAGTGCGTGTAAAAAGAACCTTGCCAGGATCTGAAACATTAATCCTTTCCGAAACTCTGAAAAACACACGGATTATCCGTCACACAAGCCGTTTATACAGTCGGCTCACAACAGCAATGTAATATCGAAGTCTGTAATCATTTGAATACCACTTTAGTAATCCACAAAAATCAACATATCTTGGATGCCGAAGTTTATAAAACATCGCATTCTTACCGTAGCTGAGATAAATCACGCTCAATCAGTTCGCGGATGAAACCCTTTTGCAATCTATAAAGAACAAAATCAATAAAGATATTCAAGAAGAAGAAAATTCAGCAGAAATTTTTGAATCTGTTAACTAAATATCATGATGTTTTTTCCACTACGATGGAACCTTAGGAAAAACGGATGTCATAGATGCATCAAATCAGGCTCAAGGACAAACAGAAAGTAATCTATGTACCTTCGTACAGACTTCCTATGAAATTTCAGAATGAGATAACAGAGGAAGTAGGTAAAATGTTAAAGGAAGGAGTCATTAGGAAATCAAACAGCCTTATAATTTTCCGTTAATAGTAGTACCGAAAAAAGATCGAACTTGGCGGATATGCGTAGATTTTCGTCGTTTAAACGAAGAAACAATCCCTGACAGATTCCCAGTACCATGTACCGATGATATCCTATCTTTACTAGGCCAGAATAAATATTTCACAAGCCTAGACTTACTAAAAGGATTTCATCAGATTCCGATGGAACAAGAAAGTATCCCATACACTGCCTTCAGCACAGCCAGGGAACATTATGAATTTTTGCGTATGCCTTTTGGTTTACGTTGTGCTCCTATCACTTTTACTCGTATGATAAACGTCGTGTTTGGAGACTTGTTGGGAGATATCCTACATGCCTACATGGATGACTTAGTAATCTCCAACCAACATTAGAAGAGCATTTACGTAAATTGGAGTTAGTGTTACAAAGGTTAAGGCAGCATAATTTAAGGGTAAAGATAAGCAAGTGTGAATTTTTTAAAACAGAACTAGTCTATCTAGGTTTCACGGTTTCTAGTGAAGGTCTTAAAGTCGTCCACGATAAGGTGTCGGCTATCCGTAATTTCCGATACCTACTAACGTCAAGGGAATACAGCAATTTTTAGGATGCAGCGGTTACTATCGCCGCTTCATCCGCAACTACTCAATCATAGCCGCTCCCCTAACCGATCTTATAAAAAAGGGCGTAGATTTCGTATGGTCTGAAATTCATCAACAGGCGTTCGATAAATTGAAAGATGAACTGTGTAGTTCTCCTATCTTGAAATTTCCTGACTTCAATAAGGAATTTTTCATAGCAACAGACGCCTCAGACCTAGGGAGTAGGTGGGGTATTGCTTCAACACTATGATAGACAGTTTTTCCCTATAGCTTTTTATTCACGTAAACTGAGACCTTCCGAAAGTAAATATGCAGTAATAGACAAGGAAGGGCTCGCTATTGTTAATTCACTCGTGCACTTTAAATTCATAATCTACGGTTATCCCGTCAAGGTTCTCACTGATCATAAGCCCCTAACCGACTTCTTTAAAGGCTTTAGTCACAGCCCCAAGCAAACTCGGGTGGCACATGATCATTCAGGACTTTGGCGCGAGGATCGGGTATTTACCTGGGAAAGCAAATATCATTGCTGACGCATTATCACGCAACCCCTCTTCATCTTGTACCGAGCCATTAGCTGAATTAATAGATATCTCAACCTCCATGCCCGTTGTTAAACGATATCCGAACAGGAAGATCTGGGCTGGAGTGCTGAACTATTACAGACGGAACAAAGAAAAGATCCGCAAATAGAAAAAATCATCATTGCGTTAAACGGAAATCCGAAGGAAAAAGAATACCTAAAGTATAAGCAGCAGAATTATATCCTACAGGAAAATATCCTGTGTAGATCCGTGACGAGGAAAACCCGCAACACACCGCAGTTGAATAACAACCAGGTGGTGGTGCCTATCTCACTCATACCCACTGTCTTAAAGTGGTTGCATGAAAATCCACTGCACGGACACCCTGTTATACCTTGATGTCACAGAAAGCCAAATCCTTATTTTATTGGCATACGATGCTTAGAGATATAAAAAAGCACATAGCAAATTGTCGCACTTGTCAAGAATACAAAGGGCACACGAAGACACCTGTCAACCTAGGGGCTTACCCCGTGCCAAATCAACCCTTTGAAAGAGTACATTTAGAGATTTTATTAACAGGATTTTACGAGTCAGACAGAGGAAATAAGCACCTCCTAGTAATTATAGACGCTTTGACTCGATATACAGAACTTATAGCGCTTAAAACAAAAACCGCGGTTGAGTGCGCTAGGAAGTTTTACGAGTGCTACATTTGTAAACATGGAATTCCACACATCATTATCTCAGACTCGGGCGGGCGGGGAGTTCAATAATCATTTCCTTAACTCCTTGTGCGAATTCCTTTGTATAAAGAAAATCAATACCATGATCTATCACCCAGAGTCTAATGGGCTAGTGGAAAGGGCAAATCGTAAGGTTTTAAACATTTTAAGGGTCACCTTAGGGGTGGGGGGGCAGATCCCAACTGGGACATTGCCATACCTGCGGTACTAAGCACACTTAATCACTCGTATCACGTGTCTATTAAAATGACACCGCACGAGGCACTGTACGGTATCCCGGCCCGAACGCCTTTCCACATCTTAAAGCCTACAACTAATTTATTCAAATCCTCTAAAGGATGTTATGGATGCAAGCATAAGTCGATATAATATACTTCGTAAGAATTTAGAAGAAGCACAGATTATAATGAAAAAAAAATCATGATAAAATAGCTAAGCCAACTAGAACATATGCCGTGGGCGATCAGGTATACATACAAGTATACGTGCGTAAAGGTTTAAATTATAAACTGACACCTAAGTTTGAAGGCCCGTTTAACATTTTAGAAAATTTAACGGCCAATAGAGTTAGGGTTCAAAATGTATCCAAAACCCACTGATGTGAGAATAGTCCCATTGGCACATATCAGAATCTAAGAAAGGTAGATGGAGTGAGGGAAAAAATGGTTGTATTTATGCAAACTTGTATATAATTATATATATATATCTATAAATCATATTGTATGTAAACCTATTCTTTTACACGAGTTATTACATCTGTTTTAATCATTGCAGGTTTTCAAAAATGAATCTGTTATTGTTAGGAGTGATATTGTGTATTCAGACATCTTTTGTTGTATGAAAGACGCTAGGACTAAAGACATAGAAATTTAATCATGGCTCGATTATCGAGAGAATCGATGATGTATTCATCGTGTCAAGTAATATTATTATCGAAGTAGATATGCATGCTATTTTCTTACCTGAAGATGACGTCCTTAACTTAAAGAATGACCTGATGAGGTTTGGTATTTCCCGTTAAGGAAATGCATGAACGTAATTTTCATGCTAACTCAGAGATTTCACTAGCTCAAACAAACAAGCGTCGCAGAAATGTTGTCTTATGACATACAAAATAAAACCGCCGAGGCAGAAGAACTCGCTCGTGACCTGCTGATGTGGTCTGTGCGGCACAATACTCTTGAACGCCGCAACCCGCTCATTCTAGCTGGACTAAACATCTTAGGATCAGTTGCGAATCTAGGCTTAGGAATCTCAAATCGCCTCAAGATAAATAATCAAAATAAAAGAATTGAGTTTTTTGCAACACAAAACGGAACTGGCCTTATCAGAACTTCGCAGCCAGTTATCTTCGATCAATCAAATAATGAATATCGTTAATGAACATTCAAATAAATATCGATCAGGTCATGGAAGTTCAACATTTGCTGGCTACTTTAGCTTACTATAGTTCGAAAATAGATCATATCCGTGTGAAAATATCACATTTATTGAAAAGTCAAAAGATTACGTAGAAGCAATTACGTTAGCAACAAAGGGTGTGTTATCTCCTCACCTCATGCCTATTAAAGATCTGACGTTAACTTTAGAAAACGGACGGGAGAAGCTAGGTTATATTCCTTTATTAGATGCCCATAAAGTAGAATTCTATTATAGCCTAATATCAGTCAGCGTTGAAAAATTATAGAATTATGATCACAATTCCTTTTGATTCTTCCGATGCTGGCAATCATACAAAATAGCACCGTTTCCTACTTTTATGACGAATAACTCAAATCCAGTAATATCCAATTTAACGGGGCATGTACTGATTTCTTCTGATAAGAAATCATTTACAGTCATAAAGACTAAAATAACTCACTCACTGTTCAGAAGCCATGAATAATAAAATTTGTACAGCTGACTCTTTTGAATTCTATCCTATATCAACGATTCATGTGAGTTAGACATAGTGCTAAACGGCTCTCTCTCTCATACAAGCGAAGGTTGTCTGGGGAAACTTTATCCCTTTTACGGTAAATAAATTCAATTACAGGATGAATAATGGTTCCTGGATCCGTTATGATAAGGCCGGATTCGACGTCGTGTGTCCGGACACATCCACCGCCCATGCCCCTATCTTCGTAGCAGCCGATGGTTGTACGGGACATCTACAAACTATACCGTTAGAGGGGTCAACACGATAATACGTGAGAAGGCGTATTTCGCGAACTACACGTGGGCTACCACAATCATCCCATCACTACCTCTCCCATACAACGCGCGAGTAGCTCATCGTCTGACGCAACTGGCTGAGATGACCCACGCGTCATCGACTTATGCAGGTGGAGAACATCTTCGCTACTACATTCTGCTAGCCGTGTTCAGCGTGACGGCCATATTGGTTATCGCCCGTCACATCTTGCTTGGCGTAGGCTGAGGCGTAAACAGAAGGATCTCCAAGGGAACGTACTGGCCCGTCTGGATGACGTACCCGTTAAACTCAAGTCGTTTGCGTTTAGGGCCGCCTGAACCTGGCCACTTCAGTTCGTGCCTAGGGGAATTGTCTGGAATTGTTGTTGTGTGTGAAAAGCGGTCCGTATGCTGGCAAAAATGTAGGACAAGAAGACTCACGCCTTTGCATTTGAACAGTTAAAGTATCTTCAGGGCGCCTAATAAATCATTTATAGCCCAATATTATACATTAATATATTCCTAAAGGTATTTTTTCGGGAACCTAATAAAATATCAGCCCTATATATTGAATTTCTGCAGAATTACATTGTTATACTATTATCAATTATATTTATCTATTATAAAGAGTGACAAGTACTCTTTAACAATTATCCATGATCATGCTTAATCATTATTTAGTAACCATTATTCTTAATCAGGTTATGTTATCATATTAATCATGGTATACATGTTTTGATTTTTACCATTTTATTGTTTTTGGGTACATAATCATTATTATTACCAAACATGGATCTATATTTTCCATGCATTTATCTTTGTTTATGAATATGTCAACAAGGGTATGTAACAGAACCTTTTTATGCATTTAATCACTTAGTATGTTACGAGCACGCTCCTATGAACAATGTTTAAAGTAATTTTTTTTTTGTTATTCAAGGCTTGAATAGGTAGCAGACCGAGCCTAAGTAAGAATTACATTATATATAAACCAGTGACTGGGGTCATGGCATTAGGAGGGTTCTACGTGACCAAAGCAGACCTAGATTACGCTAGCGCTGTCTGCAGTAGCTGATCTAGCTTCAAAGCTTTGTCAACATTTTTATGTTATGATAGCTTTGCACAACAACTTCCATGGGAAGCGGTTGACCTGTTAACCTACGCCGGAAACTTGTAACTTCCGAGCCGGCGAACTACGTATGTGTTTTTTTATATGAATTGCTGAGATAGCTAATGTTCCGCTATCGACGCGATGCTTTAGAATGGCAGTTCCACGCCAACTATCAAACATATCGGTCGTCCGACCGGCTGCATCTCCTAGTATGGAGTTACAGAATAAAGTTGTTAACTTGTTCAACTAGCCTGTTTGAATCATCTCCTCTAGACAAGAAAGAACCTCTCTACTAAGATATCCAAGGGAGATGAGAGGAACAAACATTACTTACGGATAAACAGCCATAAGGGAAGAACAAAAAGTCTATCGCCAAGCGATAAGACATTAGATATGTGCTGATTTTTCCAAACCAAAATAGTAATATGAGACTACATCCAGTATTATTGGATTCAGTGAAGTAAAGCATAACTTTGAAATTTAAGAGCCAAGTAAAACATGCATATTTGTTATATTGGTATTTTATGAGGGGATCTTTGCACTTATGTATAGTATATACCGATAACCAGAAAAAAACGCCAACTATTAGTGAAGAAAGTAACTAATTTAAGTTCACATATTTAAGTCAATCTTTATATGAAAGAATAACCATGTCACATATGCATAGAGTTTCTAGAGATTAATTTATGCTAGATAGAAGTATAGCTCTAACTTAATTCTGTCTTAGAGAGATTTAAGAGTTTTTTTTTTTTTTTTTTTTTTTTTTTTTTTTTTTTTTTTTTTGAAGGTATGTCTGATCCAACAATTTTGCATTCAAAGTAATGAGAAGAAATTAATTCGATTCATCGTGTAATCAGTGAAATACATACACTATCAAAAATTATGTATTGTACTTAAAACACACACTTTACATCATCAGCCTCATGTAAGCAAAAGCTTCTTCCTCATACAAAATACAGCTAAAACATGATTGGTTGGCTGGTTGCCATGGTAGTCTGTTAAGCAATGACAGCTCTCTACTTCTGTTCTAGTTATAGACCTTACAATCACAAATTTTGTGTTCAGCACTGTGGTTGAATTGCCATGATCATGATTATTTGACTGCTGATGGCAAAACTAACTCAATACTTTGCTTTTTATAATTTTTTTTAATGAAAAGAATTTAATGATTTTAACTTTATAATATAGTGGTATGAAAAATTCCACCCAGTCTGTTGTAGTGATGTGTCATCACTTGCAAATCTTGTTCCCAGACTGACCTCAAATGCACAACTGCAAAGTGATGATGACTAGTAACAATAAAGAACAACCCTCTCCAAGGTCAATATGGTGAAATGTATTTTATAGTCTTATATAATTAAAATTAAATTGTTGAATTACACTTCTTTTGATCGTGTATATTTTTGGGTTTTATATTTTTTTTTGTTGAAAAAAACGTTTTAGTGAACATGTAGTCTTGACCCTCTTACGCCGAAGCCCTAAAAATTAAAACCTCTCCCGTATGCCGGGGCCGGTTTGGAGTGAGCGCGGAAGCGGAAAAAATGTTTTTAAAAAAATCACAGCGCGCTTAGTTTTGAAGATTAAGAGTTCATTTTTGGCTCCTTTTTTTGTCATTGCCTGAAGTTTAGTATGCAACCATCAGAAATTAAAAATAATATCATTATCATATGTAAATAATGCGATATATGGTAGCGAAAAAAGAAAATTCATACATAATTGTATTCAAATCACGCTGTGCAAAAAACGGTCAAAGCTAACGAGTTACTTTTTTTTCCGTTGTATTGTACATTAAAGTGCAATCATTTTGATATATAATACATTGTAAAACAATAAAAGCAACACTGGAAAAATATTATCACAAAATGATGTATGAATTCGTAACGCGCGGATGTAAAAAATGTTTTTTTTTTTTTTTTCAAAAATTCACCGAAAATCTAAATATTGTTCTAGAGACTTCCAATTTGTTTCAAAATGAAGACAAATGATTGAATATTACGATACTGTAAGAGTTTTAGATTAGAATTGCAGATTTTGACCATTTCGAACGAGTTAAAGTTGACCGAATGTCGAAATTTTTATATATATATTTTTTTATATGCAGACATTTCGGAGATGGGAAATGCTACAACCTTCAATTAATATTTATTGTATTCTTCATGAATTTGCGCACATTTTGATATATAAAACTATAAAAAGACTAATATGAAAAGGAGCAAATATTAGGATAATGCGATGTACACATTTCGGAGACTTGCGGCCACGAATCGGCGAGCGGAGTGAAGTTAAATATATTTTTCAAAAATTTACCATAAATCACAATATTGTTCTAGAGACTTCAAATTTGTTTCAAAATGAAGATAAATGACAGAATATTACTAGGCCGTAAGAGTTTTAGCTTACAATTACGTTTTTCAACTATTTCGGTAGAGTCAAATTTGACCGAACATGGTTTTTTTTCTATTTATCGTGATTTATATGCAAATATTTCGAAAAAGAAAAGCTACAACCTTCAATCATTTTAGAGTTATTCTACATGAAATTGCACACATTTTCATATATAAAACTTTATGTAACAACTAATTTTAAATGGTGCAAACATTTCGACAATCGCACAAAAAAAACTGATTTTTTCGGAAGAGTTACCGTGCGGACGTAAGGAAAAAGTTTTTTTTTTTCATAAATTCACCATAAATCAAAATATTGTGCTAGGGACTTCCAAGTCGTTGCAAAATGAAGGTAAATGATTGAATATTACTAGAATATAAGAGTTTTAGCTTACAATTGCGTTTTTCGACCATTTCGGTTTCGGTGTCAAAGTGACCGAAAGTTGAAATTTTTGCACAACGTTATTTATATGAAAATATTTCAAAACTGATAAAAGCTACAACCATGGGTTTTTAGTTGTATTGTGCATGAAATTGCACACATTTCCATATATAAAACTTTATGTAACGGCAAATTTAAAATGGTGTAAACATTAGGACAATTGCACAAAAAAATTTATCGGAAGAGTTACCGCGCGAACGTAAGGAAAAGGTTTTTTCATAAATTCACCATAATTCGAAATATTTTGCTAGAGACGTCCAATTTGTTGCAAAATGAAGGCAAATGATTGAATATTACTATAAAATAAGATTTTTAGCTTACAATTGCGTTTCTCGACCATTTCGGTAGAGTCAAAGTTGACCGAAGGTTGAAATTTTTGCACTTATCGTTATTTATATGAAAATATTTCATAACTGATAAAAGCTACAATAATGTGTATTTTTTTGTTGTATTGCACATGAAATTGCGCACATTTTCATTTATAATACCTCATGTAAAGGATAATTTAAAATAGTGCAAAAATTATGTCAGTGACGAAATAATTTTTGAGATGTGTGTCTGATACTTTTTAGTGCGATAAGAAAGATATTCGTGCTTGCGCGCCTGCGTAGCGATTGTAAACAAAACAACGCCTTGATCCGTGAACTCCCAGCATCCCCCAAGGCGCGTGATTCAAAAGTTTTCGTCTGGTAGGCCTATAAGAATTATTCCGCAAATTTTTTAAAAAACTTCTTTGAGTCGACGTATGATATGTCCATTCGGCATACGGGAGACATTTTGACTCGACGTTTAATACGTCCATTCGGCGTAAGGGGGTTAATTGTCCAACTATTTTATTATTTATGATCCTAATGATCTCACATTGATTTAATAGCAATACATATATCATAAATAATAATAAATCTTAGTGAAAAAATAACTAAAATGAGAAACATGAAATAAAAGGGAAAAAATGCCTTTCTGGCAATAGTGATGAGTGATTATGCTTGACCTCACAGTTCTGAAATCCAAAAATTCCAAAACCAAGACTAATTTTGCCCTATGTATATCTTTGGTCCCTTGTGGGTTCAGTTGTGTCGTATAAAGTTAGTGTTGGATAAGGCTGATAAATATAATCAAGGGCAACCTGTAATGGCAATCTCATTTTGAATAATGGAAAATTAGTAATTAGTAAATTGAGACTTTGTTAATTACAGACAGAGCAGTAATTTTTCATTAAGAAATAATAAAAAAAGAACCGATTTATTATGGTTTTCATTCGAATGACTTCAGTGTCCCTCCTTGGAAGGGGACTCGCCTTACAGTTATTGCCTAAGAATTAAAAACCAAGTCAAATTTGCTATGATTAACATTTGTCACAGGTAGTTTAGTGGAAGTGGAGATTTCATGACATACTAGTACATACTTTGATGACTGGATTTTTGACTTATTATTTTATTCTCTTTCAGTTTGAAATGTTCTTCAGTGATGATGATGATGATGATGATGATGATGATGATGATGTGGTTTTGATGAATCCAGATCCTCCACCCTGTCAGGGAACAAAAGATGGCAATTCTCTGTGTGAAAACCCAGACAAGGTAACCTTGATCACATGATATAATGAATTTTGGTTTGTAGAGTAGTAGACTTACCTGTAATTCTAATCGCCATCCATCTTCTGAAAGAGAGGAAGTGATTTTGCTTTTGTGATGGCCACTCATTTTACTTATTTCTGTCCCATGAATTTTTGTCCTCATGTTGGACTAATATTGAAATGGAAGTAGTGAAAGTTTGAGATTCTGAATTTAATATCCCAAGAAGGAAAACAATTACACTGGAGAAAGTCCCTCTATAGTAACTCATATACATTCATGTTTGAAGAGCTTCATGGAGAGAGAAAAAAAGATAGTCATAATAGAGCAACTATTTGCTATCTTTAAACTCTTTTCTTTGAGGAACTTGAAAAAGGGAAAGTTGCCAGTATAGAAGATTTCAATAAAATAAATATATTTATGGTTATTAGTTATTGTTTTTCAACAATTTATGTAATGACAATAATGCCAAAGATGAAATTACAAAATCCAGAAAAAATATAAATGAGACTAGCATAAAGTAAAATAATAAAAGGAGCGGAGTGTGTGTGAGCGCTATAGATTTTGAAGTATAGTAGAGCCCGGCTCACGACTGTATTACAACTCGACATAATCCGATTTCGCCACAAAATTTCCTTTAAACTTTATCTGTATTCGGCCAAAAAACCGTATTCCGACCCCCAGACCATATGATGTTTGTAAACAAAACTGTTTCTGCCAGCGTCATCCAGTGTTACCATATGTAGCATAATTTAATGTTTTTTAGCATAATTTGACCTAAGAATTAGAGCTTAGCATAAATTCTATTATACTTAATGTTCTAGTACAATTTTTAGAATGTATTTTTCACCAAAATTTTAAATAAAATGCAGAAAATTCCTCAATTTCATACAC
>NC_087220.1:46320689-46328065 GCF_015104395.2 Macrobrachium nipponense | reverse complement strand
AATGCTAGCACAGATAATAGTGGAAGAAGTGGTAGAAATAATAATTTTACAAGAAATGTCCTTAGCCAGAACGATACTATGATAGATTGTGCACAAATTAAATGATATTAACAATGCAAGCTTTGATACTCAAGACTTCTGAGCAGAGTTTTGACACTGAACAAATTAACGCAGCTGAACAATTTAATGCCCCTGAACAATTCATTGATGCGGAACATATTAATGCATGTGAACAAATTTATGAAGATGAATCAGAAATTGATTGTACATATCTTATAATGGATGAAAGATAAGAAGAAAAATATATCAATGAAGTCCTGTTATTAGGAACAATAAATAAGGGCGAATTAACTCACATTACTGGACTGAAATAAAAGTTCGGATGAAACAGTGTTATTTCTCAGAGATACGCGACGACGAAGAAATATGTTTAATCAGTACTGCAGAATGACCATACTGTCACATTTGTGCTTAAATAATAGAAGAAGTAGTTTTGTACCCGCAATGTCTAACCAAAGTTTGTCTTAGGGCTAAAGCAGACGAAGACTTGCATGAAAAAGACGTAATGCTAACTAATGAAAACTTATCTGACTTTGTTAGGATGGACAATTCCCTAGTTCACGTGAAAGGTAATAACTGTGAGACGTTACGTCCAGAATTTTTCAGACAAAAGACTAATACTAAGACCTGGTATAGAATTTTGTACAGGAATTGTAAGTGAATAATCCTTTACTAACACTAAGTGAAAAACATTCTTCTCTAGCACAGAACCAAGTTCAATTCTAAACAAAAAAAGTAAATAATACAGACTTTCCTCAGAATAGAGTTAAACTGTTACAAATATTGGAAAGGTATAGAGATGCCATTGCTTTAGAAGGAGATAAGTTAGGCAGAACAGATACTTTGCAACATAAGATTTTAATACAAGATGTAACTAAACCATTTTATATCCCTAACTATAAGTTGCCAATAAGTCAACGACCGATCGTAGATCAGTTAATTGAAGAAAGGAAGCAAGATGGGGTAATAGTACCTTCTAAATCACCATATAATTCACCACTCTCATTAGTTCCAAAGAAAGATGGCACTTGGAGAATGGTAATGACTATCAGAAATTGAACACACACATTCCAGATAGGATGCCAATGCCAGTTATAAATGATAAGTTAAATCAATTAGGTGGAGCAAAAATATTTATGTCACTAGACTTGCTTAGTGGATATTGGGAAGTACCTTTAGACGAAGAATCCAAGCCCTTAACAGCTTTTAGTACTCATAAGGAACATTTACAGTTTGAAGTCATGCCCTTTGGTCTTACATCAACCCCACTAACCTTTACTCGATTAATGCTCGAAATTTTAGGAGACATAGCGGATGTTTCAGTATACCTAGATGATGTAGTCATTTCTAGTAAGGACTTGGATAGTCACTTTAAGACATTAGAAACAGTGTTAGAAAGACTGAAGAGTGCAGGATTAAAGATAAAAATTAAGAAATGTCAATTCATGATGAAATCATTAGAATATTTAGGACATGTCATCAGTGAAAATGGACTGCATATGCAGGAAGGTAAAATAAAGGCAATTGTAAAATATCCAGCCCCAAATAACTTGAAAGCCTTAAGAAGGTTTCTGGGGATAATCGGCTACTACCGGCCGTTCGTTAAAGGATTTGCCACTATAGCCAAACCATTAACAGATTTAACTAAGAAGGATGTAGTTTATGAATGGAAGCCAGAACATGAAAGAGCTTTCCAAACACTCAAGGAAATGATGACAAGAAATCCAATATTAGTGTATCCAGATTTCTCAAAAGAATTTTACTTAGCCTGCGATGCTTCTAGTACAGGTGTAGGTGCAGTTTTAATGCAACAAGGAAAACCCAGAATGAGAGCAGTATATTGTGCAAGTAGAGTTTTTGAACACAGAGATAGTATAGCACTACCGAACGAGAGTGCTTAGCTCTATATTGGGGATTACGTAAGTTTAGGCATATATTGCTTGGACATAAAGTCAATGTGCTTACAGATCACAAACCCATTTGTGATCTTTTTAAGAAAAGAGCGTTCACAAATAATATGAAGTTTAACAGATATTTCATAAGTGTATTAGAATTTGCCCCAGAGTTTAGATATATCCCAGGAAGATATAACACTATAGCAGATGCCTTGTCGAGGCCGCAAGAAGAAAACGAGAAACAAATCACAACTAATACTTTCTGTTTTAGTTGTCAGATCATAGATCTATATTTAGAAAGAGTTCAGATTGAACAACAAAAAGATGCCAACATTAGAAAAATAGTGGGTAAATTAATGCAAAATGAGGATGATCAGTCTAAATTTCAGTTAATTAATGGAATTCTATATAAAACATCAGATGAACCGAATGCTTGTTCACGTTTGTATGTACCTAACACACTAACCAAAGAAGTATTAGAACTAACACACACAAGTTGTCAGGACATCCTGGAATAAATAAAACATGTAGAACAGTCACTAGATACTATTTTTGGCCAAATTGCAATGAAGATGCTAAAAGATTTGTTGAAACTTGTCATATCTGTAACGTACACAAGGGTAACGTAAATGTAAAAGCCCCTCTTGAGAAATATCCATCAGAATTAACTCCGTTTCAAGTAGTTTCAATGGATTTTGTAGGTCCATTTCCAAACACAACTAGAGGTAATCGTCAGACTATTAGTTTCATAGATTACTTGACTAAGTAGTTGAGATCATTCCAGTCAGAAACAGAGAAGCAACTACTGTAGCAGAAGCTCTGAAATCTAGAATAATTACTAGGACATTCATGCCACCCCTCAAACATTATTATCTGATAATGCAGGAGAATTTGCTAGTGACATTTAAAGAATTGTGTGAATTTTATGAAATTTATAAGTGTCAGGTTACAGCTTATAAAAAGCCAGCTCTAATGAGCAGTTGAGAGAACAATCGTAAAATAAAGGATGTACTTAAAACTTTGGTAACTCCACAGACTGAAGATTAGGACTTAATGCTTGAAGATGTACAGTTCACTATTAATAACACTGTAAATGAATCTATTGGGGAAACCCCACACTTTCTGTTATATGGTTATCAGAAAAGAATGCCAAATACCTTATTAGATGAAGCAACTCCACCAAGACATATTTATAATTATGAAGACTACGTTGCATGGAAAACAAGACGGACTTTCAAGACAGTAAAAGGCACAACAGCTCGATTGAAGAAGTTACATCAAAAGTCTAGTAAGTATTACAATCAGATATCAGCAGTCCCAGATTTAAAAATAGGTCAACAAGTATATGTGCTTAATCACAAAGTTGAAGGACCTAATGTTAAATAAGTCCTAAATTTCAAGGTCCATATGGAGTAATAGAAAGATTAAAGTTACATAAATTCAAGCTAATGCATGAATCAACTTTAAATGAACTGTTTGCACATTTGGAAAACCATTAACCCTTTAAACGCCGAATGGACGTATTAAACGTAGAGTGAAAATGTCCCCCCTATGCCGAATGGACGTACCATACGTAGACTCAAAAAGGTTTTTTTTAAATTCGTGGAAAAATACTTATAGGCCTACCCGCCAAAAACTTTTCAATCACGCGTCTTGGGGGATGCTGGGAGTTCACGAATCAAGGCGTTATTTTGTTTACAATTGTTAAGCAGGCGCGCAAGCGCAACTTTCTTTCTTATCGCACTAAAAAGTATCAGACATATCTCAAAAATTATTTTGTAACTTTGACATAATTTTTGCACCATTTTAAATTATCTGTTACATGAAGTATTATATATGAAAATGTGCGCAATTTCATTTAGAATATAACAAAAAATACTCATGATTGTAGCTTTTTATCAGTTTTTTGAAAATATTTCCATAAATAAACAATTAAGTGCCAAAATTTCAACCTTCGGTCAACCTTTGACTCTACCGAAATGGTCGAAAACGCAATTGATAAGCTAAAACGCTTATATTGTAGTAATATTAAACTAGTTTACCTTAATTTAGCTACAAATTGGAAGGAAGTCTCTAGCACAATATTTTAATTTATGGTGAATTTATGAAAAAACTTTTTGCCTTTTTTTGCGTCCGCGCGGTAACTCTTCCGAAAAAAATCATACATGCGATTGTGGTAATGTTTGCACCATTTTAAAATTAGCTGTTACATAAAGTTTTATATATGGAAATGTGCGCAATTTCATGCACAATACAACTAAAAACAACTTTATCAATTTTGAAATATTTTCATATAAAAAATGATAAGTGACAAATTTTCAACTTTCGGTCAACTTTGACTCTACCGAAATGGTCGAAAAACGTAATTGTAAGCTAAAACTCTTATATTTAGTAATATTCAATCATTTACCTTCATTTTGTAACAAATTGGAAATCTCTAGCACAGTATTTCGATTTATGGTGAATTTATGAAATAAATAATATTTTCCTTATGTCTGCGCGGTAACTCTTCCGAAAAAAATTATAAGTGCGATTGTGGTAAAGT
Source organism: Macrobrachium nipponense (assembly GCF_015104395.2). NCBI lineage: Eukaryota > Metazoa > Arthropoda > Malacostraca > Decapoda > Palaemonidae > Macrobrachium > Macrobrachium nipponense. Next base: position 46,323,565 of record NC_087220.1, on the reverse strand, counting down.
TTGCACCATTTTAAATTAGCCGTTACATAAAGTTTTATATGTGAAAATGTGCGCAATTTTATGTAGAATACAACGAACAATAATTGAAGGTTGTAGCTTTTCTCATTTTTGAAATATTTGCATATAAATCACAATAAATTGAAAAAAAAACCATGTTCGGTCAAATTTGACTCTACCGAAATGGTCGAAAAACGCAATTGTAAGCTAAAACTCTTATATTTTAGTAATATTCAATCATTTACCTTCATTTTGCAACAAATTGGAAGTCACTAGCACAATATTTTGATTGATGACGAATTTATGAAAAAAACTTTCCTTCCCTCTGCGCGCGGATTCTCCGCCATAAATCTCCGAATTGCGTACATCGCGTTCTCAGAAAATTTACTCAGTTTCATATTAGGCATTTCATACTTTTATATATGAAAATGTGCGCAATTTAATGTAGAATAAAAGGAAAAATATTTGAAGGTTGTAGCTTTTCTAATTTCCGAAATAATTGCATATAAAAAAAATTTATAAAAAAATTTTGACATTTGTTCAACTTTAACTCGTCCGAAATGGTCGAAAACTGCAATTGTAAGCTAAAACTCTTACAGTATCGTAATATTCCATTATTTAACTTCATCTTGAAACAAATTCGAAGTCTCTATAACAATATTTAGATTTATGGTGAATTTAAAAAAAATATATATTTTTATGTCCGCGCGTTACGAATTCATGCATCATTTTGTGATAATATTTTCTGTGTGTTGCTTTTATCGTTTTACAATGTGTTATATACCAAAAAGATCGCAATTTAGTTTACATTACAACGAAAAAAAATGTAACTTATCTTTAACCATTTTGCTCACAGCGCGATTTGAATATAAGTATATATGAAATTTCGTTTTGGCGCTATCATATATCGCATTATTTATATATGATAATGATAATTTTTATCATTTCTGATGGATGGTTGCATACTAAACTTCAGGCAATGACAAAAAAAGGAGCCAAAAATGAACTCTTTAATCTTCAAAGCTAAGCGCGCTGTAATTTTTTGAAAAAAAAAAAAAAAAAAATTTCGCTTCCGCGCTCACTCTAAACCAGCCCCGGCATTCGGGAGAGGTTTTGATTTTTACCACTTCGGCGTTTAAGGGTTAAAATAGTACATTCCGACATTTAGCCAGAAGAACATTTAAGGAATTTTAAAGACTTAACCTCTTCATTAATGAAAGTTTGTTTGGAGGTAGGCGGGTACCACCATTCAAGTCTACTGCATAAAGGTGGTACGAAGAGTACCACCAAAACTCCTCTTTTCAGATAGGGACTTCCAATCATCCTGTAATTTTGGTTTGAAGAGTTTGGAGCAAAATAAACAGTTTGACACGATGCCAGACGTATGATGAACCCAATAAAATATTATTACTGCTTATAGTAGTTATACATAGAAAACCAAACCAGACAAAAAGCTAAAAAGCAATTTTTTCTGAGGGCAAGGAACTTGAAAAATTAGTTTAGATACCAATGATACCCCTAAAGTTGTTTTCTGTGATGAAACTAATCTTAGAAAACGTACAAAACGACATCGACCAATTTTTGAGATACTATGAAATTTGCGATTTCCATATTTATCGGTGGAGCTTTCGCTTTAGTGTTGTTCTTTTTTATGTTATTACGTGCTTATTTACTGTTCTATTTTGATAATACTTTCTGTGCATGTTCCAGGTGGATATACCAACATTCAGTAAGACCGAATTTCTATTCAAGACTGTAGTTTTCTCACTGACCACCAGTGTCCCTTGTACAAGGGACACTAGCGAGAGAGCGAACGCAATGTTTACATTCTGCTTACCCACCCGGTAAAAAAGGGGTTAAAGGAGTCAAGTAGTAAGGAAAACAGTAACTTTGAGTCAAGTAGTAAGGAAAACAGTAACATAAATGATTTCCATACTTCATCAGCATTAATGACTCAAGAGATACAATTTAAGGAAAAGATAGGACCAAGTGCAACAGGTCAATAACATTGTTGTAATAGATTTACTGCTTAGGATATATTTGCAGGAAATGGATTTCACTATGGCTCATGGTGAGCGATATCTGCATCTCCCTCTTGCATATCAAGAAGGGAGCAATTTTAAGGGAACATGGTCAAGTGAAGATGATACACGACATAGCAGTTGTAACTATCAACGTCACAGCTGTCGACAAGCAGCAACAGGAACTTACTGGTTTAATGAGAAAAATTGAAAGTGTCATGTCTACTAACCAGAACAATTCTATTTTGTTAAAGCTTAGGGAGGATATTAGTCAAGTGTTAATTAGTCAAGTGTTACCCAAGAGAATTAAGAAAAGATCCCTTTTGCCTTTTATCGGCACAGCCTTAAACACTTTGTTTGGTGTAGCTACTGATGGTGATGTAGATAAAGATAGGGCTAGAATAGAAAAATTAGAAATGTGGGCCGCAGAACGTGGTACAATCATGACTAAAGTCATTGATGTAACTAACAAGAACCAGAATTTGATTGTTAAACTATAGGACTTTGTTAACAATATGGCTCAGAACATTACTACAGAGATAAATGACTTAAACAAGTCGCAATATGTGACTCAATTATTATTTGAAACAAACCTTTTTGTTAAATCATAAGGAACTTTAGAATGCAGTGATGTTAGCCGCTAAAAACATTTTATCACTATACCTCATCAGTCCTAGTGAGTTGCACCTTGTAATTGGAAAATGTATGTTAGACCATCACTTCAAACCACTTGTGTGAGATGTTCTTACTTACTATAGCATAATAAGTGTAAAAAGGGTTTCTGATCATATTGTGTTAGTGATACCATTCAACAATAATGAAGTTAATAACTTTACATCCATTTACCCTTTTCCAATG
>NC_087220.1:46313189-46315689 GCF_015104395.2 Macrobrachium nipponense | reverse complement strand
ACGAAGCTTTCATTCAACCAACCCTTAAGAAAATTAAAGGAAGATTATCAGCGTGGGTGACCTAAGTTGGCTTACTTGAGGACGGATCTCTTGGTATAAATACCACCTTTTATGTAAACCTTTCTCATTCATATACCTGAAGAGAGAGACAGCAGTCTCTGAAATATAGTACTTTTCTCTCTATATATATATATATATATATATATATATTATATATATATATATATATATATATATATATATAGACATTATATATATTTCTATAGATATATATATAATACTATATATAGATATATCTATATATATATATATATCTATATATATATGATATATATATATATGACATAGATCTATATATATATATATATATATATAATATATATCATATAATAGCTATATATATATATATATACATATATACTATATATACATATATATATAATATATATATATATATCATGTATATATATATTGTGTATATATATATATATACATATGTATGTATGTGTATATATACTATATATATAACATATGTAATGTATGTGTATATCTAATATATATATATATATATATATATATATATAATAAAATAATATATATATATATATATACATATATATACACATATATATACACATATATATACACATATATACAATTGATATATATATATATATAATAGATATATATATATATATTATATATATATATATATATACATATATATATACATATATATATACCATATATATACATATATTATATACATATATATACACATATATATAACACATATATACTATATTACATATATATATACATATATACAGTTATATATATATACATATTATACACCATACAATATATATATATACACATATATTACATATATAAACATTATATACATATATACATATATATACATACCAAAATAAATCATAGCATATATACATATATACACATACACATATACATATATATATACATATATATCTATATATACATATATATATCTATATATATTATATATATATAGAGATATATATAATATATAGATATAGATATAGATATATATGATATAATATAATATATATATGATATATATATAATATATATATATAATATATAGGGGAGAGTGGGACAGAGTGGGACACGGGGTACACCGGGACACTGGCTTTTTAAGTGACTAATTGTTAATTTTTTTGAATGATCTTCTAGTGGCAGAGAGAGTAACTAAAAATATAAATAGTGAGCCATTTTTGTTTGGGGGATCAACAGATTTAAACTTTTTTTTTAAGCATTTGTTAATTTTTGGTGAGTAAAGTAAATTTTTTTATTTTTACTTGTTTTGGATTCAAGTGCTCAGTGTTTGCACTAGTAATCCCAATATACAGTGATCGGATATAGGAAGGGATACAGATATGACAACTGGATAAATTTTTGCCATGTGCTTATTGGCAAGGGCCTGTATTCATTTCATTGTCTTAAATTAATATATAATGGGGCACAGTGGTACAAGAATCTTCGGGGCAGAGTTGGACAGTGTCCCACTGTGCCCCATGATTTTGAATCAATACATTTACACTGTTTGTGTTAAAATCTTCAAACAATACTTGTTATCAACAATGCCACGTATAATAGTATATACTGTATTGCTATTTGAACCTAAATGTAAGCTTTACACATCAAAAAAGTTGTTTACAGGACTTCGTAATGCCAATAAATAGGAAAAGATAAGCAGACATTGGAACTTTTACTGAAAATTCTATGAAAGAAGCTTTTAAATTAGTATTAGATGGAATCAGCCAAAGAAAGTTAGCAGAAATAAAGAGTTGTACGAAATAATCTTCACATGTAGCTTTCAGATTGAAATATTTGTATTCCATCCTTTCATTACCTTGATACTAATATTACTGATATTGAGGGATATCAGAAAATCTTAAATGTTCCAAACTGCTCCAGGGAGATTCTTGGTGACTTTTACTGTTATTCTGCATCTCTTCAGGAATTGATAGAGCAAATTTCAGCTCCGTAATTTTTTCAAATCTAATTCTCCTGGACTAAACAGTTAAAATAATTGAAAATATAGAGTCTAGGTTTCTTTCCAGATATGTCCAAAAATCCAAAAATGCCAAAGAATGAGAGATTATTCGAATGCGACCGAATTATGAATGCAGGTCTGTGTTCACATCTGATGAGGAGGTGACTAAAAGATTACTTAAGGGGGCCGGCCGGCTAATGCCCTTTTTCAAAGACAGGACTTTGATATTCATACCACTTAATAAGGTGACTTGGGACATCTCCAAACCGCATATGATTTTTGCCTCTGACCTTCGGTTTTGTGACGCCAGGGCGATTTATCCCAAAAATAACCATTTTTCAAATTCTAATCTCCTCCCTTGATATTTAATATTAAGACCTGGGTTACTACCATATATAGACCCTGATGTTAGACCTCCAATCGAATGGAGAGTTTTTTTTCTAAAAGTCATTTTTTTGC
>NC_087220.1:46303189-46305689 GCF_015104395.2 Macrobrachium nipponense | reverse complement strand
CACCCTCACTTAGGCCTTCCCTTTCAGTATCGTCATCCGCGATGAAACTAGACCGCATTTCCCCATCCTCCCCCTCCTCAGATTCCCTCTCATAGGCACTGAAACCACTAAATTCGAGCTCACTTTCGGGATGTGAGCTACGAACGGAAATTGGGGGCATATATTCGTCCTCACTGACATCGGGACTGATGTCCTAATCACTCGATGACCATCCGCCATCAAAATGAGGACTTGCGACATATTCCCGATCAAGCTCCGAAAGATACTCGTCTATGTCCCTTGGTTGGAGGCCTCCCAAATTCCTACGAATGCCCCTAAGGACGCCCTGATGCTTCCTAGGGGTTACCAAAGGCACACAAGACACACGTGTTCCTAAACCACTTTCATCCACACGTGGTCGCACACAGCGTTGAGGCGCGAGGTCATGTTGGGTGCTTGGTCCTTCGCCAGCATCTAAGTCCAAGATACGCCTTACACGATCCCTTCCGACGGGTAAAACGCGCCTTTCGCGGTCCACACGTCGTTGAAACATCTCTACAAACGTCCTGTAGCAACACTAATGTTCAAAGTCTCGCACAAGTTCAGGAAAACTCGATTGCGACAAAAGATCGCTCTCGGACGATGCGCCGCTGATGCTGACTGGAGCAAGAAGAAAGCATTTCGCCCATGCACACTTGGGTCACGCTTCTATACAAAACAACAACTCGATCCGTGAACTCCCAGCATCCCCCAAGGCGCGTGATTCAAAGTTTTAGGCTGGTAGGCCTATAAGTATTTTTCCGCGAATTTTAAAAACAACTTTTGTATGTCGACGTAAAATACGTCCAGTCGGCACCCAAGACAAAAAATGTAGACGTAAAATACGTCCAGTCGGCGTTTAAGGGTTAATAAAAGATACTCTTCTCATTCCAAAGGGGAATGAGAGAAGACTCCTTAGAATAAGTCGCCTAATCGTCAGCGACCCAATCCCCTTCCTCCCCAACAAATGAGCAAGAATGGCCAAGGAGATATCACTACTGAAGGAGAAAACACCATAAGAATGATTACCGAGATTGAAAAACAGAGGGCAAACACTCCAAATTTACTCCTGGGAATTCTTAAAAGCGTAAGCACGATTCTAAAAATTGTAATAAATACACTTTTCCACCCATAACCTCAAAGGGTGTGAGGACGAGATAAGGGTGCATTTTACGCATTTGCCATCAATCCCCAAGACACACTGGGGAAAAGTGGCTTGTAAGGATATCACAAAAAAGGGTTTGAATATTATTACAGGCAGTCCCCAGTTATTGGCGGACTGTTTTATGGGGCTTGTCTAGCGCCATAAAATCAGCAATAATAGCACAATACGCCACAATAGCAGATAATAGAGTTATGGCGTCTTGCACACCTTAAAGAGGCACCATTATCTGAAACTATGCATCATAAATTACCAAGTTTCTTGGATAACTGGGGATTACTTATAAATATCAAACAGGGTGAATATTGATATCAAAGAAAATATATTTAATAAAATTAAAATAAAAGGAAGATCTCACCAAAAAACGGATTAACAACATTCGGCAAGAGCTCAAGAAACATGTCTTCATTGGAAGATGCACAAAAGCAAAGTGGATTGTTTACATCCGGACAGGAAGGTCTCCCTGCCTACCAAACAATAGCTACTGCCTTGCTCATGAGTTTTAACAACTGTGTTCAAGCTTTGCTTAAAAGTAATTCCCAAAGTAAAGGACTGAGGGTTTGTATATTGTGTAGGAACAAACTGGTGCACAGAAGAATTCAAGGGCGAGAGGTATTCTGGGCTCTGCCAATTACTGCAAGACAGTTGAGGACTGAGGAAGAACTAAAATGTTTACAGGACTCACCAGGAAACCACCAATTACGCCTCTCGACAAGACTGGACATAATGTCTGAAGACAACTAATGAACACTGACACACGTTTCAGATGGCTGTCTGCCGATACCTTTGCACATGCAACAGGTTTGAATGAGGGAACAAAAGCCCTTGGCCAAACCCCACTGACCTCCTTTGAACCTGCTGTAAATAGTATGTCTTCTCCCAGATTTCAAGGGAGTAGAACAGAGACCTCTGTCTGGGAATCATTATGACAGACAGACACCTCCTCCACTGGCACAACACTGTTCACTTTCTACATGAGGACTTTTAGGGACGCCCCTCATTCAGCCACTGTATTGACTACAAGATCAAATTTACAGGTAAATTTCCACTCGAGACTGGCAATGAGCTCAGGGTCAGAAGTAAAGGAGCTAAGCACAGGAGTGAATGGTATATCAAGTGGAACAAGACTGGCGGACAAAGCTAGAGCAGGCTGAGAAGAAGGAATAGCATGATTATTTAGAACACTATATTTAGGAGTGGGTTCTAAACTACGACCTGTAATTCCAGCTCAAGAGGTCACCTTCCTTTTCTTATCTAGTTTTTCTAAATGATATTTCAATAAGATCATCCACTGCCTTTCATCCCAATCTTTACACTCCT
>NC_087220.1:46300364-46302689 GCF_015104395.2 Macrobrachium nipponense | reverse complement strand
AGGAGTGTAAAGATTGGGATGAAAGGCAGTGGATGATCTTATTGAAATATCATTTAGAAAAACTAGATAAGAAAAGGAAGGTGACCTCTTGAGCTGGAATTACAGGTCGTAGTTTAGAACCCACTCCTAAATATAGTGTTCTAAATAATCATGCTATTCCTTCTTCTCAGCCTGCTCTAGCTTTGTCCGCCAGTCTTGTTCCACTTGATATACCATTCACTCCTGTGCTTAGCTCCTTTACTTCTGACCCTGAGCTCATTGCCAGTCTCGAGTGGAAATTTACCTGTAAATTTGATCTTGTAGTCAATACAGTGGCTGAATGAGGGGCATCCCTATAAAAGTCCTTCATGTAGAAAGTGAACAGTGTTGTGACCAGTGGGAGGGAGGTTCTTCCTGGTCTGGCATAATGATTCCCAGACAGAGGTCTCATGTTCTTACTCCCTTGAAATCTGGGAGAAGACATACTATTTACAGGGGGGGGGGGGGCAGGTTCAAAGGAGGTCAGTGGGGTTTGGCCAAGGGCTTTTGTTCCCTCATTCAAACCTGTTGCATGTGCAAAGGTATCGGCAGACAGCCATCTGAAACGTGTGTCAGTGTTCATTAGTTGTCTTCAGACACTATGTCCAGTCCTGTCGAGAGGCGTAATTGGTGGTTTCCTGGTGAGTCCTGTAAACATTTTAGAGTTCTTCCTCAGTCCTCAACTGTCTTGCAGTAATTGGCAGAGCCCAGAATACCTCTCGCCCTTGAATTCTTCTGTGCACCAGTTTGTTCCTACACAATATACAAACCCTCAGTCCTTTACTTTGGGAATTACTTTTAAGCAAAGCTTGAACACAGTTGTTAAAACTCATGAGCAAGGCAGTAGCTATTGTTTGGTAGGCAGGGAGACCTTCCTGTCCGGATGTAAACAATCCACTTTGCTTTTGTGCATCTTCCAATGAAGACGTGTTTCTTGAGCTCTTGCCGAATGTTGTTAATCCGTTTTTTGGTGAGATCTTCCTTTTATTTTAATTTTATTAAATATATTTTCTTTGATATCAATATTCACCCTGTTTGATATTTATAAGTAATCCCCAGTTATCCAAGAAACTTGGTAATTTATGATGCATAGTTTCAGATAATGGTGCCTCTTTAAGGTGTGCAAGACGCCATAACTCTATTATCGGCACCTTGTGGCGTAATTGTGCTATTAATTGCTGATTTTATGGCGCTAGACAAGCCCCATAAAACAGTCCGCCAATAACTGGGGACTGCCTGTAATAATATTCAAACCCTTTTTTGTGATATCCTTACAAGCCACTTTTCCCCAGTGTGTCTTGGGGATTGATGGCAAATGCGTAAAATGCACCCTTATCTCGTCCTCACACCCTTTGAGGTTATGGGTGGAAAAGTATATTTATTACAATTTTTAGAATCGTGCTTACGCTTTTAAGAATTCCCAGGAGTAAATTTGGAGTGTTTGCCCTCTGTTTTTCAATCTCGGTAATCATTCTTATGGTGTTTTCTCCTTCAGTAGTGATATCTCCTTGGCCATTCTTGCTCATTTGTTGGGGAGGAAGGGGATTGGGTCGCTGACGATTGGGCGACTTATTCTAAGGAGTCTTCTCTCATTCCCCTTTGGAATGAGAAGAGTATCTTTTATTAACCCTTAAACGTCGACTGGACGTATTTTACGTCTACATTTTTTGTCTTGGGTGCCGACTGGACGTATTTTACGTCGACATACAAAAGTTGTTTTTAAAATTCGCGGAAAAATACTTATAGGCCTACCAGCCTAAAACTTTTGAATCACGCGCCTTGGGGGATGCTGGGAGTTCACGGATCGAGGTGTTGTTTTGTTTAGAAGCGTGACCCAAGTGTGCATGCGCGAAATGCTTTCTTCTTGCTCCAGTCAGCATCAGCGGCGCATCGTCCGAGAGCGATCTTTTGTCGCAATCGAGTTTTCCTGAACTTGTGCGAGACTTTGAACATTTGTGTTGCTACAGGACGTTTGTAGAGATGTTTCAACGACGTGTGGACCGCGAAAGGCGCGTTTTACCCGTCGGAAGGGATCGTGTAAGGCGTATCTTGGACTTGGATGCTGGCGAAGGACCAAGCACCCAACATGACCTCGCGCCTCAACGCTGTTCTGTGCGACCACGTGTGGATGAAAGTGGTTTAGGAACACAACGTGTGTCTCGTGTGCCTTTGGTAACCCCTAGGAAGCATCAGGGCGTCCTTAGGGGCATTCGTAGGAATTTGGGAGGCCTCCAACCAAGGGACATAGACGAGTATCTTTCGGAGCTTGATTGGGAATATGTTGCAAGTCCTCATTTTGATGGCGGA
>NC_087220.1:46252864-46287864 GCF_015104395.2 Macrobrachium nipponense | reverse complement strand
GCGTCAGCGTCGTAACCTCGGAACAAGTGTTGTAACCCAGGGCGGATTTTTCAATGAATATTTAAGAAAAAGCGTCGTAACTTTGGAACGTCGTAAGCCGGACCTGTCGGAAGCCGGGGACCGCCTGTATATAAATATATGTATGTGTATATATGTATATATTATATATATATATTCATATATAAATATATATAAATGTGTGTATATATATATGTATATATATATGTATATATGTGACGGGTATTTATTTTTTATTTCTCTTCGTTATGTTTGCGTGGCGTACTTACGAGTTCTGGTTCTCTTCGTTGTTACGGGAATGTTTGAAAGGTTATTTGTCATATGGGCTAACCTTCATTTATTGCTGTTACGGTTGAGTTTCTTTTCTCATAGGAACATTTAGATTATTTAATTGTTTTCACTATGTCTCTCAGGAGGATTTTATTGGCTTGGGCATGGGTTGGAATCCTTGGGATATTGGGCAAATTAAACACCACTTACTTATTTCTTATTATTAAAATAAAGCACAAAGTTCACACTATTGATTGACAACACTATCACAATAAAATGGAACAGAGTGAGAAGGAACACAGCCTCCCCGTATAAGGACTGGTTCTTGACTGTCTTTCTCTCTTACTTCAAATGAAGTTTGGACCTAACTGTTTCAATTAGCTCCTCCTTAACTATCCTCTAGGACACATCCTACTTCTTCATGAATGGCTTTCTTTACTTCTGGTGCTGCCACCAGATTAGTTTGATTGGTTTCGTCCCTTGACGGTAACCACCCACTGAAGGAGTCAAAGTTCATATTTTCTGGTGCGGTTTGCATTTTACTGTTTTCAAAAACAAGTGCCAATGTTTTGGTCTGGTTTACAAAACTGCTATTCGTGCAGTCTTATGCTGTACACATCTACTCCCTTTTCTACCTTAACTTCTGGTAGATCCTTCATCACTCTACTTTCACTATATATTCTACCAGTGGTTTTCCTAACTAAATTTTCCTAGCTATATACTAGACACACTTGTTGTTTCCTAACAACACCTGGCTACCTACTGGCAGTGACCTCAATGCCTAAAATTATTAAAATGATTACATATATAAAAAATAATATGTTGAAAGTAAACAAAATTATATATATATATATATATATATATATATATATATAAATATATATATATATATATACACACATACATACATACATACATACATACATACATACATACATACATACATACAATAATGCTAGTATATCAGTTACTTGAAGGCAAATTTTTCAGTAAAGACTTAATGGTGTTGAGCTTGTTAATAACTAACATTCTGACAATACATATGAAAGCAACAATGGTGAGTATTAACAAAACAATATTTATCATGGACATGATGGGGGAAATGTCAGTCTTGTACATAAGAAAAAATAGATTAGCTGCTTCAAGTTTGTCAAATGATTCTAACTAAAGTTTGGATAATTTGAAATCCTTGACATTATCAAAATGTCTGTTATGTCTAGATAAATTTAAGGTGTAAGAAGCAAAAATGGCTGGCTTTTAGTACAAATAATTCAAAATAACTACTTTACAAGATGTTACAAAGGATTTTATGTTAATAAACATTATCTGAGATTGATTATTCCTACAAGTGACCTTAGCTGTTACTTGATTCTATGAAAACACTACCATTCCATCATACAAAATTTGAGCCTTAAAATCAGGACTGTAAGGGATATACTCGGTTATTCTCACCATTCCTGTCATTAATCAAATCATCTATGCAATACAATTTGTTAAGTGGCTCATAAAAACTGTATATTGCAAACAAACTCATTGGCTTCAAGGATGATACAATCATCAAAATCTTAGTCACTTAGTTTCACCAACAGAAGTGAATTTTGTTGCAATGCAAAATGTACTATGCCTTGGTTCAAAACAATTGACTTGTTGTTTACTAGCATTGGAAAAGGGTAAATGGATGTAAAGTTATTAACTTCATTATTGTTGAATGGTATCACTAACACAATATGATCAGAAACCCTTTTTACACTTATTATGCTATAGTAAGTAAGAACATCTCACACAAGCGGTTTGAAGTGATGGTCTAACATACATTTTCCAATTACAAGGTGCAACTCACTAGGACTGATGAGGTATAGTGATAAAATGTTTTTAGCGGCTAACATCACTGCATTCTAAAGTTCCTTATGATTTAACAAAAAGGTTTGTTTCAAATAATAATTGAGTCACATATTGCGACTTGTTTAAGTCATTTATCTCTGTAGTAATGTTCTGAGCCATATTGTTAACAAAGTCCTATAGTTTAACAATCAAATTCTGGTTCTTGTTAGTTACATCAATGACTTTAGTCATGATTGTACCACGTTCTGCGGCCCACATTTCTAATTTTTCTATTCTAGCCCTATCTTTATCTACATCACCATCAGTAGCTACACCAAACTAAGTGTTTAAGGCTGTGCCGATAAAAGGCAGTAGGGATCTTTTCTTAATTCTCTTGGGTAACACTTGACTAATTAACACTTGACTAATATCCTCCCTAAGCTTTAACAAAATAGAATTGTTCTGGTTAGTAGACATGACACTTTCAATTTTTCTCATTAAACCAGTAAGTTCCTCTTGCTGCTTGTCGACAGCTGTGACGTTGATAGTTACAACTGCTATGTCGTGTATCATCTTCACTTGACCATGTTCCCTTAAAAATTGCTCCCTTCTTGATATGCAAGAGGGAGATGCAGATATCGCTCACCATGAGCCATAGTGAAATCCATTTCCTGCAAATATATCCTAAGCAGTAAATCTTTTACAACAATGTTATTGACCTGTTGCACTTGGTCCTATCTTTTCCTTAAATTGTATCTCGGAGTCATTAATGCTGATGAAGTATGGGAATCATTTACGTTACTGTTTTCCTTACTACTTGACTCAAAGTTACTGTTTTCCTTACTACTTGACTCCTTTAACCCCTTCTTTACCGGGTGGGTGAGCAGAATGTAAACATTGCGTTCGCTGCCGATCCGAATCTCTCGCTAGTGTCCCTTGTACAAGGGACACTGGTGGTCAGTGAGAAAACTACAGTCTTGAATAGAAATTCGGTCTTACTGAATGTTGGTATATCCACCTGGAACATGCACATAAAGTATTATCAAAATAGAACAGTAAATAAGCACGTAATAACATAAAAAAGAGCAACACTAAAGCGAAAGCTCCACCGATAAATATGGAAATCGCAAATTTCATATCTCAAAAATTGGTCGATGTCGTTTTGTACGTTTTCTAAGATTAGTTTCATCACAGAAAACAACTTTAGGGGTATCATTGGTATCTAAACTAATTTTTCAAGTTCCTTGCCCTCAGAAAAAATTGCTTTTTAGCTTTTTGTCTGGTTTGGTTTTTTATGTACTATAACACTACTATAAGCAGTAATAATATTTTTTTGGGTTCATCATACGTCTGGCATCGTGTCAAACTGTTTATTTTGCTCCAAACTCTTCAAACCAAAATTACAGGATGATTGGAAGTCCCTATCTGAAAAGAGGAGTTTTGGTGGTACTCTTCGTACCACCTTTATGCAGTAGACTTGAATGGTGGTACCCGCCTACCTCCAAACAAACTTTCATTAATGAAGAGGTTAAGTCTTTAAAATTCCTTAAATGTTCTTCTTACCAAATGTCGGAATGTACTATTTTAACCCTTAAACGCCGAAGTGGTAAAAATCAAAACCTCTCCCGAATGCCGGGGCCGGTTTGGAGTGAGCGCGGAAGCGAAATATTTTTTTTTTTTTTTTTTTTTTTCTCTCTCTCTCCAAAAAATCACAGCGCGCTTAGTTTTGAAGATTAAGAGTTCATTTTGGCTCCTTTTTTTGTCCTTGCCTGAAGTTTAGTATGCAACCATCCATCAGAAATGATAAAAATTATCATTATCATATATAAATAATGCGATATATGATAGCGCCAAAACGAAATTTCATATATACTTATATTCAAATCGCGCCGTGCGCAAAACGGTTAAAGATAAGTTACATTTTTTTTCGTTGTAATGTAAACTAAATTGCGATCTTTTTGGTATATAACACATTGTAAAACGATAAAAGCAACACAGAGAAAGTATTATCACAAAATGATGCATGAATTCGTAACGCGCGGACGTAAAAATATATATTTTTTTAAATTCACCATAAATCTAAATATTGTTATAGAGACTTCAAATTTGTTTCAAGATGAAGTTAAATGATGGAATATTACGATACTGTAAGAGTTTTAGCTTACAATTGCAGTTTTCGACCATTTCGGACGAGTTAAAGTTGAACGAATGTCAAAAATTTTTTATAAATTTTTTTTATATGCAGTTATTTCGGAAATTAGAAAAGCTACAACCTTCAAATATTTTTCCTTTTATTCTACATGAAATTGCGCATATTTTCATATATAAAACTATGAAATGCCTAATATGAAACGGAGTAAATTTTGCGAGAACGCGATGTACACAATTCGGAGATTTATGGCGGAGAATCCGCGCGCAGAGGGAAGGAAAGTTTTTTTCATAAATTCACCATCAATCAAAATATTGTGCTAGAGACTTCCAATTTTTTGCAAAATGAAGGTAAATGATTGAATATTACTAAAATTTAAGAGTTTCAGCTTACAATTGCGTTTTTCGACCATTTCGGTAGAGTCAAATTTGACCGAACATGGTTTTTTTTCAATTTATCGTGATTTATATGCAAATATTTCAAAAATGAGAAAAGCTACAACCTTCAATTATTGTTCGTTGTATTCTACGTGAAATTGCGCACATTTTCATATATCAAACTTTATGTAACGGCTAATTTAAAATGGTGCAAACTTTACCACAATCGCACTTATGATTTTTTTCGGAAGAGTTACCGCGCAGACGTAAGGAAAATGTTATTTATTTCATAAGTTCACCATAAATCTAAATATTGTGCTAGAGACTTTCAATTTGTTACAAAATGAAGGTAAATGATTGAATATTACTAAAATATAAGAGTTTTAGCTTCAATTGCGTTTTTCGACCATTTCGGTAGAGTCAAAGTTGACCGAAGGTTGAAAATTTGTCACTTATCATTTTTTATATGAAAATATTTCAAAATTGATAAAAGCTACAACCATGGGTTGTTTTTAGTTGTATTGTGCATGAAATTGCGCACATTTCCATATATAAAACTTTATGTAACGGCTAATTTTAAAATGGTGCAAACATTACCACAATCGCATGTATGATTTTTTTCGGGAGAGTTACCGCCGCGGACGTAAGGAAAACGGTTTTTTCATAAATTCACCATACAAATCGAAATTATTGCTAGAGACTTCCAATTTGTTGCAAAAATTAAGGTAAATAGTTGAATATTACTACAATATAAGCGTTTTAGCTTACAATTGCGTTTTTCGACCATTTCGGTAGAGTCAAAGTTGACCGAAGGTTTAAATTTTGGCACTTAATTGTTATTTATATGGAAATATTTCAAAACTGATAAAAGCTACAATCATGAGTATTTTTTGTTGTATTCTAAATGAAATTGCGCACATTTTCATATATAATACTTCATGTAACAGATAATTTAAAATGGTGCAAAAATTATGTCAGTTACAAAATAATTGATTCGTGAACTCCCAGCATCCCTCCAAGGCGCGTGATTCAAAAGTTTTTGGCTGGTAGGCCTATAAGTATTTTTCCACGAATTCAAAAAAAAACTTTTTGATTCGACGTATTGTACGTCCATTCGGCATAGGGGGGACATTTTGACTCGACGTTTAATACATCCATTCGGCGTTTAAGGGTTAATATGGTTCCAATGTGCAACAGTTTCATTTAAAGTTGATTCATGCATTAGCTTGAATTTATTTAACTTTAATCTTTCTATTACTCCATATGGACCTTGAAATTTAGGACTTACTTAACATTAGGTCCTTCAAATTTGTGATTAAGCACATATTCTTGTTGACCTATTTTTAAATCTGGGACTGCTGATATCTGATTGTAATACTTACTAGACTTTTGATGTAACTCCTTCAATCGAGCTCTTGTGCCTTTTACTGTCTTGAAAGTCCGTCTTGTTTTCCATGCAACGTAGTCTTCATAATTATAAGTATGTCTTGGTGGAGTTGCTTCGTCTAATAAGGTATTTGGCATTCTTTTCTGATAACCATATAACAGAAAGTGTGGGGTTTCCCCAATAGATTCATTTACAGTGTTATTAATAGTGAACTGTACGTCTTCAAGCATTAAGTCCTAATCTTCAGTCTGTGGAGTTACCAAAGTTTTAAGTACATCCTTTATTTTACGATTTGTTCTCTCAACTGCTCCATTAGAGCTTGGTTTATAAGCTGTAACCTGACACTTATAAATTTCATAAAATTCACACAATTTCTTTAAAATGTCACTAGTAAATTCTCCTGCATTATCAGATAATAATGTTTGAGGGCATGAATGTCTAGTAATTATTCTAGATTTCAGAGCTTCTGCTACAGTAGTTGCTTCTCTGTTTCTGACTGGAATGATCTCAACATACTTAGTCAAGTAATCTATGAAAACTAATATCTGACGGTTACCTCTAGTTGTGTTTGGAAATGGAACCTACAAATCCATTGAAACTACTTGAAACGGAGTTAATTCTGATGGATATTTCTCAAGAGGGGCTTTTACATTTACGTTTACCCTTGTGTACGTTCAGATATGACAAGTTTTCAACAAATCTTTAGCATCTTCATTGCAATTTGGCCAAAAATAGTCTAGTGACGTTCTACATGTTTTATTTATTCCAGGATGTCCTGACAACTTGTGTGTTAGTTCTAATACTTCTTTGGTTAGTGTGTTAGGTACATACAAACGTGAACAAGCATTCGGTTCATCTGATGTTTTATATAGAATTCCATTAATTAACTGAAATTCAGACTGATCATCCTCATTTTGCATTAATTTACCCACTATTTTTCTAATGTTGGCATCTTTTTGTTGTTCAATCTGAACTCTTTCTAAATATAGATCTATGATCTGACAACTAAAACAGAAAGTATTAGTTGTGATTTGTTTCTCGTTTTCTTCTTGCGACCTCGACAAGGCATCTGCTATAGTGTTATATCTTCCTGGGATATATCTAAACTCTGGGGCAAATTCTAATACACTTATGAAATATCTGTTAAACTTCATATTATTTGTGAACGCTCTTTTCTTAAAAAGATCACAAATGGGTTTGTGATCTGTAAGCACATTGACTTTATGTCCAAGCAATATATGCCCAAACTTACGTAATCCCCAATATAGAGCTAAGCACTCTCGTTCGGTAGTGCTATAATATCTTTCTTCTGCGTTCAAAACTCTACTTGCATAATATACTGCTCTCATTCTGGGTTTTCCTTGTTGCATTAAAACTGCACCTACACCTGTACTAGAAGCATCGCAGGCAAAGTAAAATTCTTTTGAGAAATCTGGATACACTATATTGGATTTCTTGTCATCATTTCCTTGAGTGTTTGGAAAGCTCTTTCATGTTCTGGCTTCCATTCATAAACTACATCCTTCTTAGTTAAATCTGTTAATGGTTTGGCTATAGTGGCAAATCCTTTAACGAACGGCCGGTAGTAGCCGATTATCCCCAGAAACCTTCTTAAGGCTTTCAAGTTATTTGGGGCTGGATATTACATTGCCTTTATTTTACCTTCCTGCATATGCAGTCCATTTTCCACTGATGACATGTCCTAAATATTCTAATGATTTCATCATGAATTGACATTTCTTTTTAATTTTTATCTTTAATCCTGCCACTCTCAGTCTTTCTAACACTGTTTCTAATGTCTTAAAGTGACTATCCAAGTCCTTACTAGAAATGACTACATCATCTAGGTATACTGAAACATCCGCTATGTCTCCTAAAATTTCGAGCATTAATCGAGTAAATGTTAGTGGGGCTGATTTAAGACCAAAGGGCATGACTTCAAACTGTAAATGTTCCTTATGAGTACTAAAAGCTGTTAAGGGCTTGGATTCTTCGTCTAAAGGTACTTCCCAATATCCACTAAGCAAGTCTAGTGACATAAATATTTTTGCTCCACCTAATTGATTTAACTTATCATTTATAACTGGCATTGGCATCCTATCTGGAATGGTGTGTGAATTCAATTTCTGATAGTCTATTACCATTCTCCAAGTGCCATCTTTCTTTGGAACTAATGAGAGAGGTGAATTATATGGTGATTTAGAAGGTACTATTACCCCATCTTGCTTCCTTTCTTCAATTAACTGATCTACGATCGGTCGTTGACTTATTGGCAACTTATAGTTAGGGATATAAAATGGTTTAGTTACATCTTGTATTAAAATCTTATGTTGCAAAGTATCTGTTCTGCCTAACTTATCTCCTTCTAAAGCAATGGCATCTCTATACCTTTCCAATATTTGTAACAGTTTAACTCTATTCTGAGGAAAGTCTGTATTATTTACTTTTTTGTTTAGAATTGAACTTGGTTCTGTGCTAGAGAAGAATGTTTTTTCACTTAGTGTTAGTAAAGGATTATTCACTACAATTCCTGTACAAAATTCTATACCAGGTCTTAGTATTAGTCTTTTGTCTGAAAAATTCTGGACGTACGTCTCACAGTTATTACCTTTCACGTGAACTAGGGAATTGTCCATCCTAACAAAGTCAGGTAAGTTTTCATTAGTTAGCATTACGTCTTTTTCATGCAAGTCTTCGTCTGCTTTAGCCCTAAGACAAACTTTGGTTAGACATTGCGGGTACAAAACTACTTCTCTATTAAGCACAAATGTGACAGTATGGTCATCTGCAGTACTGATTAAACATATTTCTTCGTCATCGCGTATCTCTGAGAAATAACACACTGTTTCATCCGAACTTTCATCCAGTAGTATTGTTGAGTTTAATTCGCCCTTATTTATTGTTCCTAATAACAGGACTTCATTGATATATTTTTCTTCTTTATTTTCATCCATTATAAGATATGTACAATCAATTTCTGATTCATCTTCATAAATTTGTTCACATGCATTAATATGTTCCGCATCAATGAATTGTTCAGGGGCATTAAATTGTTCAGCTGCGTTAATTTGTTCAGAGTCAAAACTCTGCTCAGAAGTCTGAGTATCAAAGCTTGCATTGTTAATATCATTTATTTGTGCACAATCTATCATAGTATCGTTCCTGGCTAAGGACATTTCTTGTAAATTATTATTTCTACCACTTATTCCACTATCTGTGCTAGCATTATTATCTATCTTATTTTCTTGGATGTTCGCTTCTCTAGAAGATGTCGTCTCAGATAAATTGATCAGATTTATGCAAGACTTTCCTTCTTCTAGCTGAAAACAAACATTTTCTCTATTTCTGCGTGGCAAATTGATTTTATTTTCTCCACAATCTAACATTATTCTACATCTCCGCATAGCTTTATATGAAAACAGCGCTTGCGTAGGGTAAAACCTTTCTTCTAATACTACAAATACTTCCTTAAAAGTTTTGTCTAAAATCTCTATGTCCAGTGTGACATTGCCTAGCGTCTTTATTTGTTTTCCAGCTATTCCCCTTATAATTCTACCAGGACCTTGTATTTCTGTATCTGCAACGCCTAAATGTTTTGTTAACGTTTGTTTATCTATTATATTTACTGTACTGCCTGTACCTAAAAAGATTGAGCATGGTTTATTATTAATTCTGGTTTGGATGATAGGTAAATCTTCTTGGCATATTTCTTTATCCTTTACTGAAAATACTATCTCCTTATTTACTTCAAAAGGCAATTTGAAATTATCTTCCTGACCTACCGTAACTATTTCATTCTCATTTTCTACTGGTAAGGAAGCTTTCTTTTGTATTACCCCCTTCTGTAATTGTCACCGAGTCTGATTATTATTTTGGGGTGTACTACTTTGGGTATTATGGTTAGCATTGGTATTTTTGAACCAACAATTTTGTGTTTAAGTGACCTGTCCTATTACAATGAGAACAATACCTTGGTCGCCTACAATTCTGAGTTGTGCGGTTGGAATAACCACAATTGGCACAATTTTGTTCCTGTTTATTATTTTGTTTTATTATCTCCGGAGCTCTGACTGTGGTTTGGGCTAAACTAATTTGGATTATTATTGTTTGGATTTCCTCTATACTGTTGAGGCCTATATTTACTATTCTTGTTTGCTTGGAAAAATTTCCCATTATTATTCCTTGGATTATTCTTAGGGTCTTTTTTTCCTTGTTGTTTATGTTTGAAATTTCTAGCTCTGTCTGGAACACTATCTGTCTTTCCCTGGAAATTATTCCTATTTCTACTAGGGTTTCCATTATTTACAAAACCTGTAAATTCTTTTGCCAGATTGAGTCCCCTTTTGCACATTTCCCTTTTCATAAATCTTAAAGCTGCTAGACTATCCTGCTTAGGATCAGGATCCTGTTTCTTAAAGACACTTTTTTTTTTTTTTTTTTTTTTTTTTTTTTTTTTTTTTTTTTTTTTCTCTTCCCCGATAGCGTCATATACTATAACATGAACTATGTAATTCAAAATCTCTTTCATACTGACTTAAATCCTTTGTATCACGACTAAAAGCATCACCATCGCCAATAACTACGCTGGCTCGTTTCAAATCTGTGGTTAAGTTACGGATCGAATTTTCTATGTCGGTATGTAAGTTTGCAATACTATCCCCATCGTACTTCTGATGTAGGACCCTTTCGAGGTTATACCATTTATCTTGCTGGTTAACCGGCTCCCAAAGTTCTAGGCACACCTTAAATTCAGCGAAGGTCGGAATCTCCTGAAACTTAGCGAACGTGAGAGTGTGATGTACATCTCCCTGTTCTGAACTAACATAAAATAACGCTTCATCTATTTTCTTGTGTTCATCAGTAATTCCACTAGCTGAAATTCGACTTTCAGTCTCTGTTATCCACTGAGATACTGTATATGCTTTCAACTTAATTTTGTCAGGATTACCCCTTTCTACATTACCGCAGAAGCGTGTAGCCTGTGTTATTACAGTGGCCTGTGCCATTCTAGAGTACCTAGTTTGTACTTGCAATGGGTTAGGAATGTTATTATGGTTATTAACAATCACACTAGTCGTGGGTCTATTTGCTACTGTCGAGCTTAGTATTCTGGTTGGACTTTCGCTATGCGATTGTCGTGGAAAATTATTTGTTGAGTATTTAGTCTCGAGCGTCTGTCAGGAGTTGGACGTAGGCTATAGTGGCTCGGGTTGGGAGTTCTGCTTCTTTGTAACCTAGTAATAATTTCATGAAAGTTGCGGTTCATACCAACAGCTTAGACTAGATACAATTTAAAAAATAGATGCATTGTTGTACTTAAATTATCTTCATACTGAGTCTGTCTTCCTTATTGCGATTCCTAGATAGCCTACATAAAATGTTCTTATTTCCTAGTGTTTCCTTCCTTCAATTTTAAACTTTTCTTCTTGTTGCTGGTTGCCGATCACTTCTGCGTCGCCGTCCGGCTCTTCTCTGTTTCACTTGTGGCGTCGTCGTCCATGCGCTATCTTTTTCACACCACCGTTGAAGTCCACTGCGCTGCCTTGTCCATGATCGTAGCGATGATAGAGAAATGGGCGCTATCTCAGGATTTATGATCGTTTAGCGCTCGCAGGTTGATTGAAGAAATCTGCCGTCAATCGCCTACCCGTGCTGTTCTCATTGCGTTGTATTCAATCTTCTTCTATCCGCCTTAATGCTTTTTTTGCGTATTCCTTTGTAGAGTTTATGGCTTAGGAAATGCAGCTATCCTAGTTCAGTATTCTTCGCAGAAATCACTGCGTTTTCGTCCGTTCAATTTTCGTTCGCCCTTTCAGCAGAATCGGAGTGTTGTTAGTCTACGCTGCTCAGATTTGTTTTCATATTTTCCTTGCCCTTTTTATTTTTCTTGTTTCTTTGAGTTATTGAACTCGGAATTTCTCTTTTTAATCGTGAGAGTTCGTGCCCTGGTTTTTTCTTGTATGTTTTTGGCGCTTAAGTATTAGCGCTCTTTTATTGGCAGTTTTATATCTTCCACTGTTTAATTTTTCCACTGTGTGTGTGTGTGTGTTTTTTTATATCGGTGTTTTTGCACTTAGAATCCCGCCGCTGCCACCACTTATGTGACGGGTATTTATTTTTTATTTGTTATATTTGCGTGGCGTACTTAAGAGTTCTTATTCTCTCTTCTTCTTCTTCTGGTTCTCTTCGTTGTTACGGGAATGTTTGAAAGGTTATTTGTCATCTGGGCTAACCTTCATTATCGCTGTTATGGTTGAGTTTCTTTTCTCATAGGAACATTTAGATTGTTTAATTCTTTTTCACTGTCTCTCAGGAGGATTTTATTGGCTTGGGCATGGGTTGGAATCCTAGGGATACTGGGCAAATTACACTTTACTTATTCTTATAATTAAAATAAAGCACAAAGTTCACTATTGATTGACAACACTATCACACTAAAAAAATGGAACAGAGTGAGAAGGAACACAGCCTCCCCGTATAAGGACTGGTTCTTGACTGTCTTTCTCTCTTACTTCAAATGAAGTTTGGACCTAACTGTTTCAATTAGCTCCTTAACTATCCTCTAGGACACATCCTACTTCTTCATGAATGGCATTCCTTACTTCCGGTGCCACCTCCAGATTAGTTTGATTGGTTTCGTCCCTTGACGGTAACCACCCACTGAAGGAGTCAAAGTTCATATTTTCTGGTGCGGTTTGCAATTTACTGTCTTTTCTACCTTAACTTCTGGTAGATCCTTCATCACTCTACTTTCACTATATATTCTACCAGTGGTTTTCCTAATTGAATTTTCCTAGCTATATACTAGACAGACTCATTGTTTCCTAACATATATATATGTATATATATATATATATTATATATATATGTATATATATATACAGGCAGTCCCCGGGTTACGACGGGGGTTCCGTTCTTGAGGCGCGTCGTAAGCCGAAAATCGTCGTAAGCCGGAACGACACTTGGAAATATGCCTTAAACTAAGAAAAAGTTAGAGACCTTACCTGTGTGACATGCAAGTATATTGCATGATGTGTAGTGTGGTTATTTCAATGGCAAAGGATGGTTCTTGAAGGATATAAATTCTTTATTAACTCTTGTGACACTATAAAGCACAATGTACTACACTTAATCCTTAGGTTAGATTATACACTAAAACACTATATTATGCACTGTACAACTTCGTAGTAGTATTTGTTAGATCCTGGAGTACACTAAAATCCCAGTCCTGTAGCTTTGGAAGGTAAAAGTATAACACAATTAGTACAAAATACTACACAAAGTCCTGAATGCAATATGTAAATTATAGATATCAGAGTAAAAGAGTTAATGTATGTTAATTAATTCCTTACTTTTAGTTTATAATTCCTTACTTTGAGTTATATCAAGAGTAAAAAAAGTTAATGTATGTGAATTAATTCCTTACTTTTAGTTTAATTTGTCGTTCAACATAACCCTGGATGCACAAAGTCTTGATGTGGCCCCCATAGCCTACATCATTCAGGGGGTTCTGGAATGTACAAATAATAGTATGTCAGTAAGTACTCTATGCATAGTAAGTTACATACAGTAATATGCACCATACAGTGGTTTAATATCACATATATAACATGTATAAAACTTAGTTAATGTATGTTAATTAATTCTTACCTTTAGTTTAAAGTTGTCGTTCAATGTAACCCTGGATGGACAAAGTCTTATGTGGCCCCATAGCCTACATCATTCAGGGGGTTCTGGAATGTACAAAAAATAATTTTGTCAGTAAGTACTCTATGCATAGTAAGTTTACATACAGTAATATGCCATACAGTGGTTTAATATCAACTGGTATGCATTGTAAATGATTGGTCTACACCCCCTGTTTCAGCAGGGAGTGTACAGTATGTAATTCCATGAGGGACCTTGATCACTTATCCCATGTGAGAGATCTTGGTCACTTTTTTTTAGTATGTACGTATAAAACTTACTTAATGTATGTTTACTACTATGTATAATTCCTTACCTTTAGTACAGTAGTACATAGTTTACAGTTGTCGTGCTATGTTATGTAGTAACCCTGGACAAAGTTTTATGTGGCCCCATAGCCTGCATCATGGAGGGGGTCCTGGTTTTCTGGAATGTACCAAAAAAGTATCAAAGTTAAGTCATGTTATGTATGTTTAGTAAGTTACATACAGTAACCATACGTACAGTGGTTTATAACATGTCATATGTACATAATCAAACTTGGTGGAAATTCCTGTAAAAAGTTATGTACGTATGTAATATGTACTACTGTATGTAAAAACCTTACTGTTCATACTTTGTTACACTACATGCTACATGTGATACGTATACTTCCTGAAGGGTTTTTTCCATCCAAAAATGGTGCTTCTACTTGTAGTTATCCCTTGATGACACTTGTAGTAACAACCTGGAGTTGTGTGAAAATGTTGGTTCTGGAAGGAAAAAGTAACAAAATTAGTATACAAAATATACACTACAGAAAGTTGTGAATGCAATATGTTAATTACTGTAGATATATCAAGAGTACTAAAAGAGTTAATGTATGTTTTAATTAATTCCTTACGTTTAGTTTAAAGTTGTCGTTCAATGTAACCCTGGATGGACAAAGTCTTATGTGGCCCCATAGCCTACATCATTCAGGGGGTTCTGGAATGTACAAAAAATAAATTTTGTCAGTAAGTATACTCTATGCATAGTAAGTTACATACAGTAATATGCACCATACAGTGGTTTAATATCACTATAACATGTAGTAATAAACTTAATTTAGAAATTCCTTACATAACTTACCAACTTTTAGTGAGTCTCAAAGCTGTTACCTAGGTTTGTGGGGGTGAGATGGAGGTGGAGGTGTAGAGCATTCATGATAAAGGATGCATTCCAAACCTAACTTCAGTGTGCTTTATCACAGATACAGGCTAGGATGATGGGCAGTCTGGAATGAAGAAAATTAATATTAAAGGACATTATGTAAACCACTTAGGTGTACAAAATTTATTGTACGTATGCAAACATTAAACACAACTGAGAATTCCTTTACCCTTCAGCAAAATGAAGACATGTAGGCTATGTAGAGGTCTGGTTTATGTAAGTCACAGGTGCATGCCAGTCTGGAATGATAATGTAATAGTACATATGATTATATAGTATGTATGTTACATACATAACATGGTTATTACATATGTAATAATAAAACATTAATAAAAAAAAAATGTCCTTACCAAATTCTAGTGGTTGGCTTGCTTACTGGGATGGCCATATGGTACATGAGAGTGGGTGGCTGGGCTATGGAGTGGGATGGGCAGGTGCTTGGGAGTCTGGAATGATAAAAAATATATAAAATGATAGTTACTACTACTGTAACTACTGCACATGTTATTACTGTTTGACTATTGTATTGGTGTGTAATACGTATGTTCAATATAAAAAAATGAAGAAATTCTTTTACCTGAAGGAATGGGCAGAGGTGATACTATGTATCAACTGATTTGGGCTCTGGTAGAGGTGATACTCGTATCAACTGATGAGGGAACATCTACATCTGGAAAGAATGATAGGGTACATAAATATATTATGTATAAGGTGGGGATGTAATTGTAGCATATGTACACTTTTAATAAAATTTCTATTTAGCAATTTATAAAACATTTTATACAAATTTGTTTAAGGATTCCTTACCTGATGTAGAGGGCGAGGCATCAAAACCATGGAAAGGCTCAGGGTCATCTGGGTCAACTGTCACCTTATCAAAGGGGTTCTGAAAAAAAAAAAATAAAAAAAAAAAAAAAATAATAAGGTTATGCAAACAATCAAACACATTGTACCACTATGTAAGTTAGTGTACGTATGTATGTAGGGTGTAAAACAATTTCCAACATGAAAATGAGAAAAATGAAATTGCTTACCTGATTGTACAGGTGGGCGGGCTGATACAGAGGGTCCAGGTACTAGGGGGATCTGGAACTGTCACAGGTAGTACAGGGAGATCTGGAACTGTCACAGGTAGTACAGGGGGATCTGGAACTGTCACCACTTCTGCAATAAATTACAAATGATGAAAATTAATGAAGTTACAATTTACTCTTACATTTAGTTGTTACATTAAAAAATTAACACATTTTAATATGTACACTATGTAAACACATAAATTAGTAAAACAGTTCAGAATTCCTTACCAGGACTAGGAGTGGGAGGTGGTGGTACTGGAGACTTGTGAAAGAAAGTGTCAAGCCTGGACTGCACAATTCTCTTCGTCTCTTCTCCCTTCAGGGTCTCCTTGTAGAAAGTCACCAAAATCCATGATTCCTCTCTGATTTTGTCAAACCTAGAAACGTTAGGGTCTTCTGCCTCAAAAGAAGCCAAGGCTCTCTCCAGATGAGTAAAACCCTCTGACAAGCCTTTCACAGTTAATGACCTGGGTTTTGGCTCTGGTGCCGCGCCTCTTCCTCAATCATTTGTTGTTCAAGTTCTAGTAAGTCCTCTGCAGACAATTCCTCTCCACCAATGGAAGCCAGCAGCTCTGTTACATCATCAGGTTGCAAGATCTAGTTTCAGCCTCTGCTTAGCCCTACGATTTCCTTCCTCGTCACAGTCTTTGACGTCTTCTGCCTGGTCAAAGCCTTCAAAACTGTGCACAAACTGTGGACACAGTTTCCTCCAGGCCCCACCCCATTTAAAGTGGTCGTCTTCTACCTCGTCCCAAGCACTTGCAATGTTCTTCACTGCATCTGCAATGTTGTAGCCCTTCCAGAATTGCTTCAGTGTCAACTCCTTGTTAGCTTCTATGGCCCTCAAAGCAAAACGTATGGTCCTCTAAGGTAGTAAGCCTTGAAATTAGCTATTACTCCTGGTCATTGGCTGTATCAGCGATGTGGTATGGTGGGAAGTACACCACCTTCACATTAGGATGCATGTCGCTCAAATTTGAAGGGTGACCAGGAGCATTGTCCAGGACTAAGAGGGCCTTAAAAGGCAGACCCTTCGAAGTCAAATACCGCTCCACTGCTGGCACGAAATGGTCATGAACCAATCTTCGAAGACCATTAAGGTAACCCACGCCTTCTTGTTTAGATTTCCAAATCACAGGGAGTTGACTCTTGAAAATGCCCTTGAAAGCCTGGGATTCTCGGCCAAATACACCAGCAAGGGCTTCAGTTTCAAATCACACCACTTGCATTGGCCCCAAACAGCAAAGTCATCGCTCCTTTCCAGCTTTATGGCCAGGTGCTGACTTCTCCTCCTTGGGAAAGGTACGTTCGATTTGGCATTCTTTTTCCAAAATAATCCAGTCCTCATCCACATTAAAGACTTGGTCAGCCGTGTAACCACCATCCTTAATTATCTCAGCCAAACCACTGGAAAACTTTCTGCTGCTTCGCTATCAGCACTAGCAGCTTCACCTTGCAGCTTCACATTATGCAAATTTGCACGAGCCTTAAAAAACGGTTAAACCAACCTCTACTCGCGGAAAATTCACCACCAGCACTGCCTTCGCCAAACTTTTTCACTACTGCCTCATGCAGCGCTCTAGCCTTCTCCTGGATCACACTTAAGCTCACCGGAAACAACGTCGCTGGTTCTGGTCCTCCAGCCAGATCATGAGCAATTTCTCCATTTCAACAATGCTCTGGCTACGTTGCTTCTCGTTTATCACCGTTGACTTCATCGGTGCAGCATCCTTAACATGCTTCAGATACGTTCCTTATCCTTCACAATGGTTACCACCGTGGTCCTGCTCAAGCCTAAAGAACGGCTATTTCGGTGTTAGTTTCTTCCTCCGAATGCTTTATCACGTCATATTTGACCTCCACCATCGTGATGACCTTCCTCTTCTTGGATGAACTATCATCGGAGGAAGTACTTTGGCGTTTTAGGAGCCATTGTAAATTTGCGAAGATGGCAAGGAATTTCAGCACAACGTCTCAGCACACAACCTAGTGAAATGCAGGCAGGCAACGCGATTGAAGTGGCGTCCTTTCATATTGTTTACGCTTGGCGTCCTCGACCGTCAGAGGTCGTTGTTCGGTCAATTTACCATACAGTTTAATAGCGTTAATTAATTTATGCACCTCCGCTCAAAAACTAGTTCTGCATATGAGGTATCGTTAAAAAGCATAACAAACGTCGTAACCTTGGAATTTGTGTTGTAATCTAACCAGAAACTTTAGTTTTTTTTAATTATGTACTGGAAACAAGCAATGATTTTTCATTATATTTGCGCTTTAGGACTGTTTTAAACTGCGCATCCCAAGCTAGTGTATTCATTCGCCCGCAAACTAGTTCCGCATATGCGGCGTCACTAAAAAAATTCAAAAAATACGAAAAAAAAAGTGTCAAAATCATCATAACCTCAAAATTTTTGTTTGTAATGTAACCAAAACATATTTTTATTATGTACTGTGCTAAACTATAAAGGATTTTTATCAAAGCATGCATTTTTAAAAAGCGTCGTTAACTCGGAGCGTCGGAAGCGTCAGCGTCGTAACCTCGGAACAAGCGTCGTGAACCCAGGACGGAATTTTCTTTCCATGAATATTCAAGAAAAAGCGTCGTAACCTCGGAACGTCGTAAGCCGGAACCGTCGTAAGCCGGGGACCGCCTGTATATATTATACTATATATATATATATAGTATATATATATATATATATATATGCAATATATACTAGTGTATATAAAAGTATATATCGTATATAAATATATGTATATATATATATATATATATATATATATATATATGTATGTATATATATATATGTATGGATATATATATATATGTATGTATATATAGTATGTATATTAAATGTTTGTATATTTTTATATATATATATATATATATATATATATATATATATATAATATATTATATATATATAATACATATATACCATATATAATATAACATATAACACAAAATATATATTATTATATTTATATACATATACATATAGTATAATAATATATTATATTTAATATAATATATAATATAATATATATAGATACAGGTGTATATTATATATGTGTATATATAATACATATATGTGTATATACATACACACACACACACACACACATATATATATATATATATATATATATATATATTATATATATATATCATATATAATACATACATATACAATATATATATATATACATATATATGTATATATATATATATATATATATATATATATATATATATATATATTACATACATATATATATATATATATATATATATATATATATATATATATATATATAATATATATATACATATACTATATATATATATATATATATATATATATATATATACACATTTATATACATATATACATTTATTCATATATATATGCATATATATATATATTATATATATATACATATATATACACATACATACATAATACACATCTATATACATATATACAATACATATATATACATATAAATACATATATATCATATATATACACATATATACATATATATACACATATATACACATATATACACATATATACATATATATACATACATATCATATATATATATATATATATATATATATATATATTATATATATATATATATATAAGGAAGAGGTGTCCAATCAGACGACAGTCATGTACATGTGTTTTATTATTAAGAAATGTTTCATGTTGTCACCAACACATCATCAGTCTGCAATTGAAATTCAACATTAAAATAAACTTAAAAATTACAATGAAATTAAAATTACAATAAAATTTAAAAAAAATAATCAGAATGTTAAAAAAGAGAATGATAAGAAAACTACCTATTCATAAAGAAGGAAAGAGCTGAGTGACTAAAAACGGTAAGGTTTGCATACAACGTAAACCTCACGCAAACGAGAGAGGAGATGACGAAGTGTTTGGGAGTTTAACTAGGTGAAAGGTGCTTAAACAATGAATCAAGGGTAGTTAGATGGGTAGTTTGCTTTGTGGTGCCAATTATAGAAAAATGTTTCTTTTCGATCGTCTGCAGTCCTCACAGCTTACTGGTTCTGCTGGTAGACAGGGTAGGAGCGTAAGGTCTACCTCCCTGTCCCTTCAACCTCTTCGGATACACCAGGTGAGTGAGGCAAACGGGTGTGACCATGAAAAGTGTGCTTTTAACATTCCAGCCATGAGAGCCTATGAGCCTGGTTCGGTTTTGGGACCGGACATACATGCTCAAGTGATTAGAGGAGTTCGTCTCGGGAGATACTCGGCCTGGATCGATCTGACGGTCCATCGCCTCAGGACACAGTCATCCCTGAAATACAGAGGTTTTTTGCAGAGGTCATTGCGCTGATACGTCAGCACAACCATCTCGATCTCGTGGAGGGATAGATGGTTGATCCCTCTGACCGTCCATCGAGGTTGGAGTCATTGTGGGGGCCTAAGTAGGAACCTAGAGCATCTGTTGGGCTACCCTGGTCTTCTTGGCTGACAGAGTGCTGACCAGGTGAACGATCTTTGTCTCCGGACAGGAAGCTTCACTAAGGCCCCAGCAGTAAGACAAAAGCTGCTTCTTCCTCCTCTGCCTCGTCAGCAGCGATTCTATGTGCCTTCGACAGACACGTTTTTAACCAAGGAGGTTGACCTGGAGTTACCTCGCCTAATTCCGGGAGTGCCTCTTCAACACCTGCTGTTAGAGAACCTCTGGTTCTCGCAGCAAGAGGTAACGGCCCTGTTGTCACTTGAGAAGCTAGTCTTTCACAGGCATCTTCACCTGCGGTCTCTGCAATGGAGACTAAAGGCTAAAGGATTGCTGGTCACAGGCGCGGGGTCAGCAGTCCTTCCTGGTTCCTCTTATGAAGGAAGTAAGGGAGGATTTAATCTGATGGCTAAACGACAGGAATCTCTTATTAAGAGTGCCCCCTGCGCACCCCCTCCAGAGATGCTTCTGTTCTCAGAATCATTGACTGAGGGTTGGGGCACACACCTTGAAGAGTTGCTGGTTGCAGGAGTGTGGAACCAACACGACAAGCACCTTCACATCAATGTTCTGGAATTTGATGGCGTTTCTCGTGCTCCAAGAATTCTGGGAATGGGTGATGGGACACTCGGTGGTGTTGATGAGCGATAATGCCACGGTCCCGTTACACCAGTTGACGATGCAGTTGCATGAGTGGGCAGTAGCTCACTCAGTATAGCTGTCAGCCAGGTACATTCCTGGAAAGAGGAATGTAGTGGCAGACAAGCTCAGCTGCCAGAATTAGGTGATTGGGACTGAATTGTCTCTACACCCAGACGTGGGGGAAAAGGCTGTTTGACCTGTGGCGGCATCTAGTAGTGGATCTGTTTGCCACCCGGCACAACAAAACTAACGGTTTTCTTCTATGTTGTGCTGGACCCATGGGCAGCTGCAGAGGTTGCGTTCCAACATCTGTGGGAAAACCTTGTAGTGTACGCCTTTCCCCCAGCAATCTTCAGATGATTTTGGTGGCACCGAAATGGCCTCAGGCCATTTGGTATCTGGACCTACTGGCACTTCTGTCGGAGGCTTCGCGAGAGATTCCCCCGTGGCACAACCTGCTGTGTCAACTGCATGTGGAACAGCACCACCAGGCAGTACATTTCTTGTGTCTTCAAGGCTGGTTGTTATCCACCATCTGTTGTGTGCGAGAGGGTTTTCTTGCCGAGCAGCAACAGAGATGGATGGATATCTCGGACAGTCCTTTGTAGCTGTATACCAGGGAAAGTGGACTGTTTCAGCAGGTAGCGGATTTCTTGGTTTTTCCTCACTGAGAGAAGCTCTTCTCTGTATCTGCAGTTAAAGGGTAGAGAGCCTCCTGGCTCTAGTCCTTTAATGAGGATTTTTGAGAGGTCTTGCCCACCCAGGGAACTCGGGCACCCCAGAGTGGTATGTGATGCTTGTCTTGAGGAGTCGTATGTGGCGCTTGAGTGGTATGTGACGCTTGTCTTGAGAGTAGAACTTCATGGTCTTTCCTTCGATATCAAACACTCGAGGGGATGGGGATCCGTTATTCTCTATTTCTTCCCTGATTTTGTAGCGAAGAATCAGAACCCTTTGGTCCCTGACTTCAGGTTCAAGTCCTTCACGGTCCCCTCCCTAGAAGACTACTGGTAATGATATGGAAGAGATGATACTTTGTCCTGTTAGAGAGCTACAGCGCTATCTAAAGAAAGCTCGACATCTCAGACCTGAGTGTCAACGCCTTTTCGTTAGCACCGAAGTGACCAAGAAAGAAGTGTCCAGGAACACTTATTTTTTCTGGCTTCATGAGGTAATCAGGAAAGTTTACGACTCCGAGAGGAGTGCCGACACCAGTACTTTTCGTTTGAGAGCCCACGAAGTTAGAGATATTGGTCCAACAAGGCAGGGGTGTATTCTGACCAGACCACCACCACCTCCTTTTACCTTTGGGATATTGCCCATAGGTCTTGGACACTTTTTTTTCCTTGGGACCTGTGGTGGCTGTTCAAGTTGTGTAACTTACCCAGCTCCTTTAACAGGAGAAGGTTGCATCTCATCCTTGTGATATTGTGTGAATGGAGAATGAATGAGTGGGACTGGCTTCTCTTGCTTCTCTTTTTTTCTTTCATCTTGCGGGCAGAGGGTAGCGGTCATCACATGCTGGAGAGGACAACGTTGCAGGTAGGCTACATAACTGAGCTCCATTCTATCTCTCTAGTTAGGGATAGAAGCATTTATCCGTCCCTTCTGTAACAGAGGGGGAAGCGGACAAGCAGGAAGATACAAACCCAATGCTTTATATTTGGTCTCTTACTTATGGTTTGAAGTTCTTGCTTGCTATTCATTAGAGGTACACATGCCTCCCTCTTATGAGTTGGTCTAGATTTCTGGCCGCTGATCCTGCTGTGTATCACTCCGATCAGTTGGACAGAGTCTAGGAACAAATTACAAATTCTTGGTAATTTGTTTTTTTCCAGCTATACTTACCTCGAACTACTTAGGTTTCAGTCCCTCCCTCACCGTCCCCGAGTACCTTAGGGCAGGAACTGTGTGGAGAGAAAAGCACCGAGGTTGTGGGTCACATGGGCTTGACCCTCGGGGCATATACCTGGTTAGGTGTGGAAGGGGTAACCGGATTTTTTGGTCGGTACCGAATTGACATAATCCTGGATTCTCTAATTAAAGTAGTTCAAAGTAAGTTATAGCTAGGAAAAATACAAATTACCAAGAATTTGTGATTTTTTCCATAAATTGTCCAACCTCAAAGTTTACCTGGCCTAAGTAGCTGCATATCGGTACATTTACCTGTCAATTAAGGGTTAAAAGCATTTTAATTAACAAAAAGTAACCTTGTCCCATATATAAATAGTTTCTAGAGATCTATGTATGCTGAACAGAAACAAGAAAATATCAGAATTGAGTTGAATAGGGCGAAATAATCCTATGTGCTGATTTTTCCAAACCAAAATAGTAATATGAGACTACATCCAGTATTATTGGATTCAGTGAAGTAAAGCATAACTTTGAAATTTAAGAGCCAAGTAAAACATGCATATTTGTTATATTGGTATTTTATGAGGGGATCTTTGCACTTATGTATAGTATATACCGATAACCAGAAAAAAACGCCAACTATTAGTGAAGAAAGTAACTAATTAAAGTTCACATATTTAAGTCAATCTTTATATGAAAGAATAACCATGTCACATATGCATAGAGTTTCTAGAGATTAATTTATGCTAGATAGAAGTATAGCTCTAACTTAATTCTGTCTTAGAGAGA
Organism: Macrobrachium nipponense; assembly: GCF_015104395.2. NCBI lineage: Eukaryota > Metazoa > Arthropoda > Malacostraca > Decapoda > Palaemonidae > Macrobrachium > Macrobrachium nipponense. Next base: position 46,264,104 of record NC_087220.1, on the reverse strand, counting down.
TTTAAGTTTTTTTTTTTTTTTTTTTTTTTTTTTTTTTTTTTTTTTTTTGTAGGTATGTCTAATCCAACAATTTTGCACTCAAAGTAATGGGAAGAAATTAATTCGATTCATCGTGTAATCAGTGAAATACATACACTATCAAAAAATTATGTATTGTACTTAAAACACACACTTTACATCATCAGCCTCATGTAAGCAAAAGCTTCTTCCTCATACAAAATACAGCTAAAACATGATTGGTTGGCTGGTTGCCATGGTCGTCTGTTAAGCAATGACAGCTCTCTACTTCTGTTCTAGTTATAGACCTTACAATCACAAATTTTGTGTTCAGCACTGTGGTTGAATTGCCATGATCATGATTATTTGACTGCTGGATGGCAAAAACTAACTCAATACTTTGCTTTTTATATTTTTTTAATAATGAAAAAGATTAATGATTTTTAACTTTATAATATAGTGGTATGAAAAATTCCACCCAGTCTGTTGTAGTGATGTGGTCATCACTTGCAAATCTTGTTCCCAGACTGACCTCAATGCCACAAACGCAAGTGATGATGACTAGTAACAATAAAGAACAACCCTCTCCAAGGTCAATATGGTGAAATGTATTTTATAGTCTTATATAATTAAAATTAAATTGTTGAATTACACTTCTTTTGATCGTGTGTATTTTTGGGTTTTATATTTTTGTTGTTGAAAAAAACGTTTTAGTGAACATGTAGTCTTGACCCTCTTACGCCGAAGCCCTAAAAATTAAAACCTCTCCCGTATGCCGGGGCCGGTTTGGAGTGAGCGCGGAAGCGGAAAAAATGTTTTTCAAAAAATCACAGCGTGCTTAGTTTTGAAGATTAAGAGTTCATTTTTGGCTCCTTTTTTTGTCATTGCCTGAAGTTTAGTATACAACCATCAGAAATGAAAAATAATATCTATCATATGTAAATAATGCGATATATGGTAGCGAAAAAAGAAAATTCATACAAAATTGTATTCAAATCACGCTGTGCAAAAAACGGTCAAAGCTAATGAGTTACTTTATTTTCCATGGTATTGTACACTAAATTGCAATCATTTTGATATATAATACATTGTAAAACAATAAAAGCAACACTGGAAAAATATTATCACAAAATGATGTACGAATTCGTAACGCGCGGATGTAAAAATTTTTTTTTTCAAAATTCACCGAAAATCTAAATATTGTTCTAGAGACTTCCAATTTGTTTCAAAATGAAGACAAATGATTGACTATTACGATACTGTAAGAGTTTTAGATTAGAATTGCAGATTTTGACCATTTCAAACGAGTTAAAGTTGACCGAATGTCAAAATTTTTATATATATTTTTTTATATGCAGACATTTCGGAGATGGGAAATGCTACAACCTTCAATTAATATTTATTGTATTCTTCATGAATTTGCACACATTTTGATATATAAAACTATAAAAAGACTAATATGAAAAGGAGCAAATATTAGGATAATGCGATGTACACATTTCGGAGACTTGCGGCCACGAATCGGCGCGCGGAGGGAAGTTAAATATATTTTTCAAAAATTCACCATAAATCACAATATTGTTCTAGAGACTTCAAATTTGTTTCAAAATGAAGATAAATGACAGAATATTACTAGGCCGTAAGAGTTTTAGCTTACAATTGCGTTTTTCAACTATTTGGTAGTCAAATTTGACCGAACATGGTTTTTTTTCTATTTATCGTGATTTATATGCAAATATTTCAAAAAAAGAGAAAAGCTACAACCTTTAATCATTTTTAGTTGCATTCTACATGAAATTGCGCACATTTTCATATATAAAACTTTATGTAACAGCTAATTTTAATTAGTGCAAACATTTCGACAATCGCACAATAAAAACACTGATTTTTTCGGAAGAGTTACCGTGCGGACGTAAGGAAAAATTTTTTTTTCCCATAAATTCACCATAAATCGAAATATTGTGCTAGAGAGTTCCAAGTCGTTGCAAAATGAAGGTAAATGATTGAATATTAATAGAGTATAAGAGTTTTAGCTTACAATTGCTTTTTTCGACCATTTCGGTAGTCAAAGTTGACCGAAAGTTGAAATTTTTGCACTTAACGTTATTTATATGAAAATGTTTCAAAACTGATAAAAGCTACAACCATGGGTTTTTAGTTGTATTGTGCATGAAATTGCGCACATTTCCATATATAAAACTTTATGTAACGGCAAATTTAAAATGGTGTAAACATTAGGACAATCGCACGAAAAAATTTATCGGAGAGTTACCGCGAGAACGTAAGTAAAAGGTTTTTTCATAAATTCACCATAAATCAAAATATTGTGCTAGAGACGTCCAATTTGTTGCAAAATGAAGGCAAAGGATTGAATATTACTATAAAATAAGATTTTTAGCTTACAATTGCGTTTCTCGACCATTTCTGTAGAGTCAAAGTTGACCGAAGGTTGAAATTTTTGCACTTATCGTTATTTATATGAAAATATTTCATAAATGATAAAAGCTACAATAATGTGTGTTTTTTTGTTGTATTTTACATGAAATTGCGCACATTTTCATATATAATACCTCTTGTAAAGGATAATTTAAAATGGTGCAAAAATTATGTCAGTGACGATAATTTTTAGTGCGATAAGAAAGATATTCGTGCTTGGGCGCCTGTGTAGCGATTGTAAACAAAACAACGCCTTGATCCGTGAACTCCCAGCATCCCCCAAGGCGTGTGATTCAAAAGTTTTCGGCTGGTAGGCCTATAAGAATTATTCCGCAAATTTTTAAAAAAACTTCTTTGAGTCGACGTATGATATGTCCATTCGGCATACGGGAGACATTTTGACTCTACGTTTAATACGTCCATTCGGCGTAAGAGGGTTAATTGTCCAACTATTTTATTATTTATGATCCTAATGATCTCACATTGATTTAATAGCAATACATATATCATAAATAATAATAAATCTTAGTGAAAAAATAACTAAAATGAGAAACATGAAATAAAAGGGAAAAAATGCCTTTCTGGCAATAGTGATGAGTGATTATGCTTGACCTCACAGTTCTGAAATCCAAAAATTCCAAAACCAAGACTAATTTGGTCCTATGTATATCTTTGGTCCCTTGTGGGTTCAGTTGTGTCGTATAAAGTTAGTGTTGGATAAGGCTGATAAATATAATCAAGGGCAACCTGTAATGGCAATCTCATTTTGAATAATGGAAAATTAGTAATTAGTAAATTGAGACTGTTAATTTAACAGACAGAGCAGTAATTTTTCATTAAGAAATAATAAAAAAAGAACAGATTTATTATGGTTTTCATTCGAATGACTTCAGTGTCCCTCCTTGGAAGGGGACTTGCCTTACAGTTATTGCCTATGAATTAAAAACCAAGTCAAATTTGCTATGATTAACATTTGTCACAGGTAGTTTAGTGGAAGCGGAGATTTCATGACATACTAGTACATACTTTGATGACTGGATTTTTGACTTATTATTTTATTCTCTTTCAGTTTGAAATGTTCTTCAGTGATGATGATGATGATGATGATGATGATGATGATGATGATGATGATTATGATTATGATGATTATGTGGTTTTGATGAATCCAGATCCTCTACCCTGTCAGGGAACAAAAGGTGGCAATTCTCTGTGTGAAAACCCAGACAAGGTAACCTTGATCACATGATATAATGAATTTTGGTTTGTAGAGTAGTAGACTTACCTGTAATTCTAATCGCCATCCATCTTCTGAAAGAGAGGAAGTGATTTTGCTTTTGTGATGCCACTCATTTTAACTTCTTTTTGTCCCCATGAAGTTTTGTCTCATGTTGGACTAATATTGAAATGGAAGTAGTGAAAGTTTAGATTCTGAATTTAATATCCAAGAAGGAAAACAATTACACTGGAGAAAGTCCCTCTATAGTAAACTCTATACATTCATGTTTGAAGAGCTTCATGGAGAGAGAAAAAAAAGGAATAGTCCCCATAAAATAGAGGAACTATTTGCTATCTTTAAACTCTATTCTTTGAGGAACTTGAAAAAGGGAAAGTTGCCAGTATAGAAGAATTTCAATAAAAAATATATTTAAAAAAAAATGGTTATTAGTTTTATTGTTTTTCAACAATTTATGTAATGACAATAATGCCAAAGATGAAATTACAAAATCCAGAAAAAATATAAATGAGACTAGCATAAACCGTAAATAATAAAGGAGCGGAGTGTGTGTGAGCGCTATAGATTTTGAAGTATAGTAGAGCCCGGCTCACGACTGTATTACAACTCGACATAATCCGATTTCGCCACAAAATTTCCTTTAAACTTTATCTGTATTCGGCCAAAAAACCGTATTCCGACCCCCAGACCATATGATGTTTGTAAACAAAACAGTTTCCGCCAGCGTCATCCAGTTACCAAATGTAGCATAATTTAATGTTTTTTAGCATAATTTGACCTAAGAATTAGAGCTTAGCATAAATTCTATTATACTTAATGTTCTAGTACAATTTTAGAATTTATTTTCACCAAAATTTTAAATAAAATGCAGAAAATTCCTCAATTTCATACACAGCTATAGTGAGTATATATATTCATAGTGAAATTGCCTCAAAAGCAGCACTTAACAAATGAGATGATTGCTAAGTTTGAACACAACTAAGGAATGTTAAATTTTGTGAATATAAATACCCACAGTGGCATGACAAACGGTCAGTAAAGTGTGAATAATGTTTTTTCTTCATGAGTAAAGTCATATTTTTTTCCTTTTTTTAGTTTTATTTTTTTCAGTAGTTATCACAATTTTAATTATGTCTGAAGTTTTCACACAATTTTCAAGTATTTATTAATTGTGTATGTGATTTGTTAAAGAAAAATGGTGTTTCAGTGGTATGATAATGACCAGTAATAAGTATGTATGTTTTTCTTGTAGAAGCTGGTTTTTTTGTTTTCCCCTTTTTTTTCAGTTTTAATTTTTCACTAGATATGAAGATTGTTGTATTTGAAGTAATTTTCACACATTTTTCATGTATTTATTAATTGTGTATGTAGGCTACGACATTAATCCTGTTAATGTTGTCCAGGGCTGGTGCTAGGAACTGAGTGCCAAATTCAAGCTTCCTCTCTCCCTCAAAACTCCTACACTTCTTTACGTCTTTTTAAATGCAAAGTACGAGATACAGTGCACAAAGAACGCTAAGAATGCGCTTTGAAGGATTTAGAGCAAAACAAACCGTAGCGGAGGTTGTTCATTGCTGCCAGTTGTATCATGAGACAAAAAACACTATTGCCGACTATCTATGTTCAAACAATTGGATATTGTTAATCTCTGAAATAATGGAAATGTGTTTACATGGCATCTCACGTTTTCCTTCTTCAAAATGTTTCCACCATTCCCAGCTCCAAAATAAACCTTAAGTTTCGTCTATCATCTCTATATGAAAGTGATGAGCGAAAAAAAAATTTTGTCAAGCACCTTTGCTTGCTTTTTTAGTCGTAGACCTAGTCTAAAAACAATGCTCACACATGAGGCATGCGTTTCAGTAGCAAATGCAGTACGTATCTAAGTATGTATTAGGTTTGGAGTGAAGGCAATGCTACATACGTAGGTTACATGTACGGTTCGGTAGCGAATGCAATCTTTAAGCTTTGTTAAGCTAGCTGGTAAAGAAGAGGGTAGCCATAGCTTAAATCAGAGAAGCCACTATGGTATATATGTGTGTAGTAATTAAGAAATTAAGATTATTCTTTTATGTCTACTGTAATACATCAATGTTTACATGTGAGATTTGGTAGTGAAACCATTGTTGCATACGTAACATGTGCGGGTCAGTAGCAACGCAATCTAAGCTTTTTAAGCTTGCCGGTACAGAAGAGGTTAGCCTTAGCTTAACTCGGAAGCCTCTATGGTATACATAGTAATTATAGAAATTAAGTAGATTCTTTTATGTCTACCATAAAAATACGTCTGGTTACGTGTGAGATTTGGTAGTGAAACCACTTGTTATATACGTAACTTGTGCGGGTCGGTAGCGAACGCAATCTTTAAGCTTTGTTAACCCTCTTACGCCGAAGCCCTAAAAATCAAAACCTCTCTTGTATACCGGCGCCGGTTTGGAGTGAGCGCGGAAGCGGAAAAAATAATTTTTTCAAAAAATCACAGCGCGCTTAGTTTTTAAGATTAAGAGTTTATTTTTGGCTCATTATTTTGTCATTGCCTGAAGTTTAGTATGCAATCATCAGAAATTAAAAATAATATCATTATCATATGTAAATAATGCGAGATATGGTAGCGAAAAAAAAAAATTCATAGATAATTGTATTCAAATCACGCTGTGCAAAAAACGGTCAAAGCTAACGAGTTACTTTTTTTTCGTTGTATTGTACACTAAATTGCAATCATTTTGATATATAATACAGGTACTATCCGACTTACAACCTACTCGACATACGACCACTCGTACTTACAACCTTACTTCAGCCAGTTGACCATTGAGTTACTTGGCACTGTGCCAATACTCATGAGAACTCTTCATCACTCATGGCCAGCATCAGTTTTGAAGTTACCCTTGCCCTATCTGCAGCATTCAATTTGGTATTAACTGGCACCGTCGTAGACCTGAATTGCAAACCAATTTACGTAAGAATCGACTTCTGACATGCATGCAAGAAACCTAATCCTAAATCCCATTGTAACTCGAATTTCCATGATTGGTACGAATAATATTTTACTATTAAACTAAATGATTAAAAATGTATTAGTTGAAAGTACAGTATGGGTAAAAAGATTTGAAAAAATTAATGATTGTACATTACATTACAGTACTTAAGTAGGCCATGTTTAATATAGCCAAAGGTTTTGATAGTATACCCTATCCCAGGTAATGTTGGCCACTTTCTTTTAAGGTTTCGACTTGCATCCATTCGAAACTTAAACCAGTGGCGGGTCGGAACCAAACTTGGTTGTTAAGGTAGGATGAGTACCTGTACATAGTAAAAAGCAACAAAAAGCAAACACCGGAAAAAGTATTATCACCCAAAGAGGCATGTACAGAATTCGTTAGAATTGCGCGGACATAAAAAATGGTATTTTCAAAAATTCTACCTTAATTCTAAATATTTGTTCTAGAGACCTTCCAATTTGTTTCAAAATGAAGACAAATGATTTAATTTAAATTACGATACCTGGTAAGAGTTTTAGATTAGAATTGCAGCATTTTGACCATTTCAAATTTCGAAACGGTTAAATTTTGACCAGAATGTCAAAATTTTTATAGTAATTTTTTTTTAATATGCACATATTTAGTAGATGGAAAACGCTTACAAATCAACAAACCTTCACTTATTTCTTATTGTATTTCTTCATGCAATTGCACACTGTATTTTTGATATATGACAAAACTCTAATAAAACGTCTAATATGAAACGGAAGCAAAATAATTAGGGAGAATGCGATGGTAACGTATTTTGGGAGACTTGCAGCCTAAAGCGAATCGGGCGGCGGCGCGGTAAAAGTGAAGAAGGTAGAAATATATTTTTTCAAAAACTTCAACCATAAATCACAATATTGTTGCTAGAGGACTTCAAATAATGTTTTCAAAATGAAGGAAAATGGACAGAATATTACTAGGACGTAAGACGTTTTGAAGGCTTTACAAATTGCTATTTTTTCAATCTATTTCGGTAGTCAAATTTGACTGAACATGATTTTTTTTTTTCTATCTATCGTGATTTATATGCAAATATTTCAAAAAAAGAGAAAGCTACAACCTTCAATCATTTTAGTTGTATTCTACATGAAATTGCGCACATTTTCATATATATAAAACTTTATGTAACAGCTAATTTTAAATGGGGTCACGACATTTCGACAATCGCACAAAAAAAATTCTGATTTTTTCGGATGAGTACCGCGCGAACATAAGAAAAATGGCTTTTTTTTTTTTCATAAATTCACCATAAATCGAAATATTGTGTTAGAGACTTCCAAGTCGTTGCAAAATGAAGGTAAATGATTGAATATTACTAGAATATAAGAGTTTTAGCTTACAATTGTTTTTTCGACCATTTCGGTAGAGTCATAGTTGACCGAAAGTTGAAATTTTTGCACTTAACGTTATTTATATGAAAATATTTTGAAACTGATAAAAGCTACAACCATGGGTTGTTTTTTGTTGTATTTTGCATGAAATTGCACACATTTCCATATATAAAACTTTATGTAACGGCAAATTTAAAAGGGTGCAAACATTAGGACAATCGCACGAAAAAATTTATCGGAAGAGTTATCGCACGAACAGAAGAAAAAGTTTTTTCATAAATTCACCATAAATCGAAATATTGTGCTAGAGACGTCCAATTTGTTGCAAAATGAAGGCAAATGATTGAATATTACTATAATATAAGAATTTTAGCTTACAATTGCGTTTCCCGACCATTTCGGTAGAGTCAAAGTTGACCGAAGGTTGAAATTTTTGCACTTATCGTTATTTATATGAAAATATTTCAAAACTGAAAAAAGGTACATTCATGAGTATTTTTTTTGTTGTATTTTACATGAAATTGCGCACATTTTCATATATAATACTTCATGTAAAGGATAATTTAAAATGGTACAAAAATTATGTTAAAATGACAAAATAATTTTTGAGATGTGTCACTGATACTTTTTAGTGCGATAAGAAAGAAATTCGCGCTTGCGCGCCTGCGTAGCGATTGTAAACAAAACAATGCCTTGATCCGTGAACTCCCAGCATCCCCCAAGGCGCGTGATTCAAAAGTTTTCGGCTGGTAGGCCTATAAGTATTTTTCCGCGAATTTTTGAAAAAACTTTTGAGCCGATGTATGATACGTCCAATCGGCATACGGGAGACATTTTGACTCGACGTTTAGTACGTCCAATCGGCGTAAGAGGGTTAAGCTTGCTGGTAAAGGGGAGGTTAGCCTTAGCTTAAATCAGAGAAGCCGCTATGGTATACGTAGTAGTTATAGAAATTAAAACGATTCTTTCATGTCTACTGTAAAAATGTCGATGATTACGAATGAGATTTGGTAGTGACACCATTTTACATATGTAACATATGCACGGTAACTAACGCAATCTGTATGCTTGGTTTGTAAGCGTCCTTGTAAAGAAGAGGTAAGCCTGATATTAAACTCAGAAATGCTGGTACATGATGGTGTAGTAATTATAGAAATTAAGATGATTCTTTTACTTAAACAGTAGGGCCTCGATAATCGCGAAGGGTAGGGCCCAGAACCTCCCCGTGTAATAAATACCCGTGTTATCCTGGTAACCCCCTTAAAAATTGCTTTAAACTGCTTACTTTGATAATTAACCCACGTAAGACCACTATTTCAATGTTTATAACTGCCTATTTTAGTTCCAGCTCCAAATATGTCTTCAACTATCACCTTAAACTAAATTCAAGATATTTTCAAAAGTTATTATTTCCTATCTTCAATTTCCCCTTCATCAGATCAGCAAGCAAAAGCATATTACCTAACAATTCCTTTCTATTTTCATGATTTGGCTGCTGCACCAAACTAAAAGTACATAGTATACAGTGGTCCCCCCGTATTCGCGATGATGCATACCAGACCCCCCAGCGAATAGTTAGAATCCGGGAATGTTTGGAACCCCTATAAAAACGCTAAAAAAAGCCTATTTTGTTAGTTAAATCTTAAGAAAAACCACTAAAAATGTTCATACATGGTTTTTTTAATAGTTTTATCACTAAAAGTGCATTTCACTTATATAACTTTCCCGGTGGTTACATATAGCTGTCGTCTCCTGACGTCACGGCAGAATTTGAAATTCGCGGTAGCGCTAATGGTTTGACAGGTGATCCCTCTACTCCCGCCCTCTACCTTGTACCGGGAACCATTCCAACAATAAATCAGAAGTTTCCTGCCGTCGGAACCGGGAACACGGTTCCTCTGCTGGTTGGAATTTGGATTTGATCATCTTGGTTTTCTCCTTTTGGTGATGTACCTTGAGTTTACTGATCTTTTTGCTAGCGCTATACTTATTTTGGTTTTGATATTGTTGTCCTTTTTAGGGATTATTTTGAATTCTTCACGATGTCTGACACCGGCTCTATTCAGTATAGGGTGTGTAGTAGTGGGTGTAAGACTAGTCTTCTTAAAGCTTCACTTGATCCTCATTCTACTTGTGTTAGTTGTAGGGGACGTGAATGTTCTTTTGAGAATATGTGTGAAGAATGTAAGTCTCTAACATCTCAGGAGTGGAAGGCACTGGGAAAGTATATGAGAAAGTTAGAAAAAGATAGAATCAGAAAGGCTTCAGAGAGATCTTCTTCTAAGTCAGTGAGTAGCCAGGATATTCCTCTGAATTCTGTTAATCCTGTTCCTATTAACCCCATAGTGGTTGCTCCTGCCCTCGAATCTGTATCTCCCGATCCCGATCCCGTGTCAGTATTACTAGCCGATATGGACTCGAAATTTGTCTCTTTCCTCACCACTCTGCAGAAAATGGGTGAGACAGTGCAAGAAGTGGTAGTTAAGTGTGATAAATTACTTAGTGCAAGTGTAGCGGAGGAGGTGGCTGTTCGGCCCGTTCGTTCTCCTAGGTCTAGGCCCCTGTCAAACTCCCCAGATCCTGGGAGGAGGCATGCCGAAAACCGAAGGGAGGCGAGCGGGATCTGCTCCCGAGCAGCCGCCCTCTCAAGCAATCCTGTAGCCGTATCCCAGGATGCTGTTGCTCACCATTGGAAAGGTGTTGCGAGGAAGTGTTTTTCGTCAAGCGACTCTAGTTCAGGTGTTTCCTCTTATAGAGGTTGGCGTAATAAGACTTCTAGACCGCTGAAAAGGTCTCGCGATGTTCCGCCTGCTGCGGTTCCCAAGAATGTGGTGGCTGCCGAACCTTCTTGTAGTTTTTGGGAGGAGCCTGAAGCTTTTTCTCCGGCGGTTTCAATTTATCGGCCTTCTCTCATAGAAGTGGAGAAGCCGAACACGCACACTCCTTCGGAGCCTTCTCCAGAGCCTCCTCAAGCAATAACTCCTGCGGCTCCAGACGTGTTTGTGGATCATCCTTCTACTCCTCCCGCGCCTTCTACGTCGGTGGATCCTCAACCTTCGGTGTTTGAACAGATGATTGCCAAGTTAGGCAGTATCTTGGAGCTTTTTGGCAAGTCTCTTTCGTCCCCGAATGTGCTCCCGACCGCCTTACATCTTCCGCAGACTACTGTGCAGTCCTCTTCGCAGGCTCCTTTTCAGTCGCCTCTTCAGGCTC
>NC_087220.1:46246555-46252364 GCF_015104395.2 Macrobrachium nipponense | reverse complement strand
CCATTCGGCATAGGGGGGACATTTTGACTTGACGTTTAAAATACGTCCATTCTGGCGTTTAAGGTTAATATGTTCCAATGTGCAACGTTTCATTTAAAGTTGATTCATGCATTAGCTTGAATTTATTTAACTTTAATCTTTCTATTACTCCATATGGACCTTGAAATTTAGGACTTATTTGACATTAGGTCCTTCAACTTTGTGATTAAGCACATATACTTGTTGACCTATTTTTAAATCTGGGACTGCTGATATCTGATTGTAATACTTAATAATACTTACTAGACTTTTGATATAACTTCTTCAATCGAGCTCTTATGCCTTTTACTGTCTTGAAAATCAGTCTTGTTTTCCATGCAACGTAGTCTTCATAATTGTATAAGTGTCTTGGTGGAGTTGCTTCGTCTAATAAGGTATTTGGCATTCTTTTCTGATAACCATATAACAGAAAGTGTGGGGTTTCCCCAATAGATTCATTTACAGTGTTATTAATAGTGAACTGTACGTCTTCAAGCATTAAGTCCTAATCTTCAGTCTGTGGAGTTACCAAGTTTTAAGTACATCCTTTATTTACGATTTGATTGTCTCTACTGCTCCATTAGAGGGTTTATAAGCTGTAACCTGACACTTATAAATTTCATAAAATTCACACAATTTTTTTAAAATGTCACTAGTAAATTCTCCTGCATTATCAGATGATCATGTTTGAGGGCATGAATGTCTAGTAATTATTCTAGATTTCAGAGCTTCTGCTACAGTAGTTGCTTCTCTGTTTCTGACTGGAATGATCTCAACATACTTAGTCAAGTAATCTATGAAAACTAATATCTGACGATTACCTCTAGTTGTGTTTGGAAATGGACCTACAAAATCCAGTGAAACTACTTGAAACGGAGTTAATTCTGATGGATATTTCTCAAGAGGGGCTTTTACATTTACGTTACCCTTGTGTACGTTACAGATATGACAAGTTTCAACAAACCTTTTAGCATCTTCATTGCAATTTGGCCAAAAATAGTATCTAGTGACTGTTCTACATGTTTTATTTATTCCAGGATGTCCTGACAACTTGTGTGTGATAGTTCTAATACTTCTTTGGTTAGTGTGTTAGGTACATAGAAACGTGAACAAGCATTCGGTTCATCTGATGTTTTATATAGAATTCCATTAATTAACTGAAATTCAGACTGATCATCCTCATTTTGCATTAATTTACCCACTATTTTTCTAATGTTGGCATCTTTTTGTTGTTCAATCTGAACTCTTTCTAAATATAGATCTATGATCTGACAACTAAAACAAAGTATTAGTTGTGATTTGTTTCTCATTTTCTTCTTGCGACCTCGACAAGGCATCTGCTATAGTGTTATATCTTCCTGGGATATATCTAAACTCTTGGGCAAATTCTAAGTACACTTATGAATATCTGTTAAACGTCATATATTTGTGAACGCTCTTTTTCTTAAAAGATCACAAATGGGTTTGTGATCTGTAAGCACATTGACTTTATGTCCAGCAATATATGCCTAAACTTACGTAATCCCCAATATAGAGCTAAGCACTCTCGTTCGGTAGTGCTATAATATCTTTCTTCTGCGTTCAAAACTCTACTTGCATAATATACTGCTCTCATTCTGGGTTTTCCTTGTTGCATTAAAACTGCACCTACACCTGTACTAGAAGCATCGCAGGCTAAGTAAAATTCTTTTGAGAAATCTAGATACACTAATATTGGATTTCTCATCATTTCCTTGAGTGGTTTGGAAAGCTCTTTCATGTTCTGACTTCCATTCATAAACTACATCCTTCTTAGTTAAATCTGTTAATGGTTTGGCTATAGTGGCAAATCCTTTAACGAACGGCCGGTAGTAGCCGATTATCCCCAGAAACCTTCTTAAGGCTTTCAATTATTTGGGCTGGATATTTTACAATTGCCTTTATTTTTATACCTTCCTGCATATGCAGTCCATTTTCACTGATGACATGTCCAAATAAAATTCTAATTGATTTCATCATGAATTGACATTTCTTAATTTTTATCTTTAATTTTTAACCTTGCAGTCTCAGTTCTTTTTAACACTGGTTTCTAATGTCTTAAAGTGGACTATCCAAGTCCATTACTAGAAAATGACTACATCCATCTAGGTATACTGAAAACATCCGCTATGTCTCCTAAAATTTCGAGCATTAATCGAGTAAAGGTTAGTGGGGCTGATGTAAGACCAAAGGGCATGACTTCAAACTGTAAATGTTCCTTATGAGTACTAAAAGCTGTTAAGGGCTTGGATTCTTCGTCTAAAGGTACTTCCCAATATCCACTAAGCAAGTCTAGTGACATAAATATTTTTGCTCCACCTAATTGATTTAACTTATCATTTATAACTGGCATTGGCATCCTATCTGGAATGGTGTGTGAATTCAATTTCTGATAGTCTATTACCATTCTCCAAGTGCCATCTTTCTTTGGAACTAATGAGAACTGGCATTGGCATCCTATGGAATGGTGGTGGTGAATTCAATTTCTGATAGTCTAATTTACCATTCTCAAGTGCCATCTTTCTTTGGAACTAATGAGAGAGGTGAATTATAATGTTGCAAAGTATCTGTTCTGCCTAACTTATCTCCTTCTAAAGCAATGGCATCTCTATACCTTTCCAATATTTGTAACAGTTTAACTATTCTGAGGAAAGTCTGTATTATTTACTTTTTTGTTTAGAAATGAACTTGGTTCTGTGCTAGAGAAGAATGTTTTTTCACTTAGTGTTAGTAAAGGATTATTCACTACAATTCCTGTACAAAATTCTATACCAGGTCTTAGTATTAGTCTTTTGTCTGAAAAATTCTGGACGTACGTCTCACAGTTATTACCTTTCACGTGAACTAGGGAATTGTCCATCCTAACAAAGTCAGGTAAGTTTTCATTAGTTAGCATTACGTCTTTTTCATGCAAGTCTTCGTCTGCTTTAGCCCTAAGACAAACTTTGGTTAGACATTGCGGGTACAAAACTACTTCTCTATTAAGCACAAATGTGACAGTATGGTCATCTGCAGTACTGATTAAACATATTTCTTCGTCATCGCGTATCTCTGAGAAATAACACCCTCTGTCGTCATCCGAACTTTTCATCCAGTAGTATTGTTGATTTAATTCGCCCTTATTTATTTGTTCCTAATAACAGGACTTCATTGATATATTTTTTCTTTATTTTCATCCATTATAAAGATATGTACAATCATTTCTGATTCATCTTCATAAAATTTGTTCACATGCATTAATATGTTCCGCATCAATGAATTGTTCAGGGCATTAATTGTTCAGCTGCGTTAATTTGTTCAGAGTCAAAACTCTGCTCAGAAGTCTGAGTATCAAAGCTTGCATTGTTAATATCATTTATTTGTGCACAATCTATCATAGTATCGTTCCTGGCTAAGGACATTTCTTGTAAATTATTATTTCTACCACTTATTCCACTATTATCTGTGCTAGCATTATTATCTATCTTATTTTCTTGGATGTTTGCTTCTCTAGAAGATGTTGTCTCAGATAAAATGATCAGATTTATGCAAGACTTTCCTTCTTCTTGCTGAAAACAAACATTTTCTCTATTTCTGCGTGGCAAATTGATTTTATTTTCTCCACAATCTAACATTATCTACATCTCCGCAATAGCTTTATATGAAAACAGCGCTTGCGTAGGGTAAAACCTTTTTTCTAATACTACAAATACTTCCTTAAAAGTTTTGTCTAAATCTCTATGTCCAGTGTGATATTGCCTAGCGTCTTTATTTGTTTTCCGGCTATTCCCCTCCCATAATTCTACCAGGACCTTGTATTTCTGTATCTGCAACGCCTAAATGTTTTGTTAACGTTGTTATCTATTATATTTACTGTACTGCCTGTATCTAAAAGGATTGAGCATGGTTTAGTTATTATTCTGGTTTGGATGATAGGTAAATCTTCTTGCATATTTCTTTATCCTTTACTGAAAATACTATCTCCTTATTTACTTCAAAAGGCAATTTGAAATTATCTTCCTGACCTACCGTAACTATTTCATTCTCATTTTCTACTGGTAAGGAAGCTTTCTTTTGTATTACCCCCTTCTGTAATTGTCACCGAGTCTGATTATTATTTTGGGGTGTACTACTTTGGGTATTATGGTTAGCATTGGTATTTTTGAACCAACAATTTTGTGTTTAAGTGACCTGTCCTATTACAATGAGAACAATACCTTGGTCGCCTACAATTCTGAGTTGTGCGGTGGAATAACCACGCACAATTTTTGTTCCTGTTTATTATTTTGTTTTATTATCTCCGGAGCTCTGACTGTGGTTTGGGCTAAACTAATTTGGATTATTATTGTTTGGATTTCCTCTATACTGTTGAGGCCTATATTTACTATTCTTGTTTGCTTGGAAAAATTTCCCATTATTATTCCTTGGATTATTCTTAGGATCTTTTTTTCCTTGTTGTTTATGTTTGAAATTTCTAGCTCTGTCTGGAACACTTATCTGTCTTTCCCTGGAAATTATTCCTATTTCTACTAGGGTTTCCATTATTTACAAAACCTGTAAATTCCTTTGCCAGATGAGTCCCCTTTTGCACATTTCCCTTTTCATAAATCTTAAAGCTGCTAGACTATCCTGCTTAGGATCAGGATCCTGTTTCTTAAAGACTTTTTTTTTTTCTTCTTCCCCGATAGCGTCATATACTATAACATGAACTATGTAATTCAAAATCTCTTTCATACTGACATAAATCCTTTGTATCACGACTAAAAGCATCACCATCGCCAATAACTACGCTGGCTCGTTTCAAATCTGTGGTTAAGTTACGGATCGAATTTTCTATGTCGGTATGTAAGTTTGCAATACTATCCCCATCGTACTTTTGATGTAGGACCCTTTCGAGTTATAACCATTTATCTTGCTGGTTAACCGGCTCCCAAAGTTCTAGGCACACCTTAAATTCAGCGAAGGTCGGCATCTCCTGAAACTTAGCGAACGTGAGAGTGTGATGTGCATCTCCCTGTTTTGAACTAACATAAAATAACGCTTCATCTATTTTCTTGTGTTCATCGGTAATTCCACTAGCTGAAATTCGACTTTCAGTCTCTGTTATCCACTGAGATACTGTATATGCTTTTAACTTAATTTTGTCAGGATTACCCCTTTCTACATTACCGCAAAAGCGTGTAGCCTGTGTTATTACAGTGGCCTGTGCCATTCTAGAGTACCTAGTTTGTACTTGCAATGGGTTAGGAATGTTATTATGGTTATTAACAATCACACTAGTCGTGGGTCTATTTGCTACTGTCGAGCTTAGTATTCTGGTTGGACTTTCGCTATGCGATCGTCGTGGAAAATTATTTGTTGAGTATTTAGTCTCGAGCGTCTGTCAGGAGTTGGACGTAGGCTATAGTGGCTCGGGTTGGGAGTTCTGCTTCTTTGTAACCTAGTAATAATTTCATGAAAGTTGCGGTTCATACCAACAGCTTAGACTAGATACAATTTAAAAAATAGATGCATTGTTGTACTTAAATTATCTTCATACTGAGTCTGTCTTCCTTATTGCGATTCCTAGATAGCCTACATAAAATGCTCTCATTTCCTAGTATTTCCTTCCTTCAATTTTAAACTTTTCTTCTTGTTGCTGGTTGCCGATCACTTCTGCGTCGCCGTCCGGCTCTTCTCTGTTTCACTTGTGGCGTCGTCGTCCATGCGCTATCTTTTTCACACCACCGTTGAAGTCCACTGCGCTGCCTTGTCCATGGGAAAAAATCGTAGCGATGTATGGAGAAATGGGCGC
>NC_087220.1:46221555-46241555 GCF_015104395.2 Macrobrachium nipponense | reverse complement strand
TTTACTACTACTGTAACTACTGCACATGTTATTACTGTTGACATATGTAGTGTGTAATACGTATGTTCAATATAAAAAATTAAGAATTCTTTTACCTGAAGGAATGGGAGAGGTGATACTACTCGTATCAACTGATTTGGGCTCTGGGGAGGTGATACTTGTATCAACTGATGAGGGAACATCTACATCTGGAAAGAAGATAGGGTACATAAATATATTATAAGGTGGATGTAATTGTAGCATATGTACACTTTTAATAAAATTTCTATTAGCAATTTATAAAACATTTTATACAAATTTGTTAAGGATTCCTTACCTGATGTATAGGGCGAGGCATCAAAACCATGGAAGGCTCAGGGTCATCTGGGTCTGTCATATCAAAGGGGTCTGAAATGGAAAAAAAAAATAATAATAAGGTTATGCAACATCAAACACATTGTACCACTATGTAAGTTAGTGTACGATGTATGTAGGGTGTAAACAATTTCCAACATGAAAATGAGAAAAAATGAAATTGCTTACCTGATTGTACACGTGCAGGTGGGCGGGCGATACAGAGGGTCCAGGTACAGGGGGATCTGGAACTGTCACAGGTAAGGTACAGGGAGATCTGGAAACTGTCACAGGTAGTACAGGGAGATCTGGAACTGTCACAGGTAGTACAGGGGGAGCTGGAACTGTCACCACTTCTGCAATAAAATTACAAATGATGAAAATTAATGAAGTTACAATTTACTCTTACATTTAGTAGTTTTGTTACATTAAAAAAACAAAAAAAAATTAACACATTTTTAATATGTACTATGTAAACACAAATTAGTAAAACAGTTCAGAATTCCTTACCAGGACTAGGAGTGGGAGGTGGTGGTACTGGAGACTTGTGAAAGAAAGTGTCAAGCCTGGAACTGCACACTTCTCTTCGTCTGCTTCTCCTTCAGGGTCTCCTTGTAGAAAGTCACCAAATCCATGATTCCTCTCTTGATTTTGTCAAACCTAGAAACGTTAGGGTCTTCTGCCTCAAAAGAAGCCAAGGCTCTCTCAGATGAGTACAACCCCTCTGACAAGCCTTTTCACAGTTAATGACCTGGGTTTGGCTCTGGTGCCGCCTCCTCTTCCTCAATCATTTGTTGTTCAAGTTCTAGTAAGTCCTCTGCAGACAATTCCTCTCCATGGGAAGCCAGCAGCTCTGTTTACATCATCAGGTTCAAGATCTAGTTTGCAGCCTCTTGCTTAGCCCTACGATCTTCTCGTCACAGTCTCGACGTCTTCTGCCTGGTCAAAGCCTTCAAAAAAACTGTGCACAACTGTGGACACAGTTTCCTCCAGGCCCCATTAAAGTGGTCGTCTTCACCTCGTCCCAAGCACTTGCAATGTTCACTGCATCTGCAATGTTGTAGCCCTTCCAGAATTGCTTCAGTGTCAACTCCTTGTTAGCTTCTATGGCCCTCAAAGCAACACGTATGGTCCTTCTAAGGTAGTAAGCCTTGAAATTTGCTATTACTCCCTGGTCCATTGGCTGTATCAGTGATGTGGTATTGGGTGGGAGGTACACCACCTTCACATTAGGATGCATGTCGCTCAAATTTTGAAGGGTGACCAGGGGCATTGTCCAGACTAAGAGGGCCTTAAAAGGCAGACCCTTTGAAGTCAAATACGCTCCACTGCTGGCACGAAATGGTCATGAACCAATCTTCGAAGACCATTAAGGTAACCCACGCCTTCTTGTTAGATTTCCAAATCACAGGGAGTTGACTCTTGAAAATGCCCTTGAAAGCCCTGGGATTCTCGGCCAAATACACCAGCAAGGGCTTCAGTTTCAAATCACCACTTGCATTGGCCCCAAACAGCAAAAGTCAGTCGCTCCTTTCCAGCTTTATGGCCAGGTGCTGACTTCTCCTCCCTTGGAAAGGTACGTTCGATTTGGCATTCTTTTCCAAAATAATCCAGTCTCATCCACATTAAAGACTTGGTCAGCCGTGTAACCACCATCCTTAATTATCTCAGCCAAACCACCTGGAAAACTTCTGCTGCTTCGCTATCAGCACTAGCAGCTTCACCTTGCAGCTTCACATTATGCAATTTGCACGAGCCTTAAAAACGGTTAAACCAACCTCTACTCGCGGAAAATTCACCACCAGCACTGCCTTCGCCAAACTTTTTCACTACTGCCTCATGCAGCGCTCCTAGCCTTCCTCCTGGATCACTTAAGCTCACCGGAAACACGTCGCTGGTTCTGGTCCTCCAGCCAGATCATGAGCAATTCTCCATTTCTACAATGCTCTGGCTACGTTGCTTCTCGTTTTATACACCGTTGACTTCATCGGTTGCAGCATCCTTAACGTGCTTCAGAATACGTTCCTTATCCTTCACAATGGTTACCACCGTGGTCCTGCTCAAGCCTAAAGAACGGCCTATTTCGGTGTTAGTTTCTCCCTTCTCCGAACGCTTTATCACGTCATATTTGATCTCCATCGTGATGACCTTCCTCTTCTTGGATGAAACTATCATCGGAGGAGTACTTTGGCGTTTAGGAGCATTGTAAAATTCAGCGAAAATGGCAAGGAATTTCAGCAACGTCTCAGCACACACCTAGTGGAATGCAGGCAGGCACGCGATTGAAGTGGCGTCCTTTCGTATTGTTACGCTTGGCGTCCTCGACCGTCCGAGGTCGTTGTTCGGGGAGTCAATTTACCATACAGAGTTTAATAGCGTTAATTAATTTATGCACCTCCGCTCAAAAACTAGTTCTGCATATGAGGTATCGTTAAAAAGCATAACAAACGTCGTAACCTTGGCATTTGTGTTGTAATCTAACCAGAAACTTAGTTTTTTTAATTATGTACTGGAAAACAAGCAATGATTTTTCATTATATTTGCGCTTTTGGACTGTTTTAAACTGCGCATCCCAAGCTAGTGTATTCATTCGCCCGCAAACTAGTTCCGCATATGCGGCGTCAGTAAAAAAATTCA
Organism: Macrobrachium nipponense; assembly: GCF_015104395.2. Taxonomy (NCBI): domain Eukaryota; kingdom Metazoa; phylum Arthropoda; class Malacostraca; order Decapoda; family Palaemonidae; genus Macrobrachium; species Macrobrachium nipponense. The sequence continues at coordinate 46,238,585 of NC_087220.1, read as the reverse complement.
AAAAATACGAAAAAAAAAAAGTGTCAAAAATCATCATAACCTCAAAATTTTTGTTGTAATGTAAACCAAACCAAAAAACTATTTTTTATTATGTACTGTGCTAAACTATAAAGGATTTTTATCATAGCATGCGTTTTTTAAAAGCGTCGTTAACTCGGAGCGTCGGAAGCGTCAGCGTCGTAACCTCGGAACAAGCGTCGTAACCCAGGACGGAATTTCCATTGAATATTTAAGAAAAAGCGTCGTGGAACCTCGGAACGTCGTAAGCCGGAACCGTCGTAAGCCGGGGACCGCCTGTAATATATATATATATATATATATATATACACACATTTATATACATATATTCATATATATATGCATATATATTATATATATATACACATATATATCATATACATATATATACACATACATACATATACACATACATACATCAATAGAGGGATCCACAGTAATATCCTTGTTTATCTAGATATAATATGTTTATACAAAGCTTAAAGCTTTCGTCCATCCTCCTGTGGACTTGATCACTAAGCAAATGAGACATTTTGACTCGACGTTTAATACGTCCATTCGGCGTAAGAGGGTTAATTGTCCAACTATTTTATTATTTATGATCCTAATGATCTCACATTGATTTAATAGCAATACATATATCATAAATAATTATAAATCTTAGTGGAAAAATAACTAAAATGAGAAACATGAAATAAAAGGGAAAAAATGCCTTTCTGGCAATAGTGATGAGTGATTATGCTTGACCTCACAGTTCTGAAATCCAAAAATTCCAAAACCAAGACTAATTTGGCCCTATGTATAGCTTTGGTCCCTTGTGGGTTCAGTTGTGTCATATAAAGTTAGTGTTGGATAAGGCTGATAAATATAATCAAGGGCAACCTGTAATGGCAATCTCATTTTGAATAATGGAAAATTAGTAATTAGTAAATTGAGACTTTGTTAATTTAACAGACAGAGCAGTAATTTTTCATTAAGAAATAATAAAAAAAGAACCGATTTATTATGGTTTTCATTCGAATGACTTCTGTGTCCCTCCTTGGAAGGGGACTTGCCTTACAGTTATTGCCTATGAATTAAAAACCAACTCAAATTTGCTATGATTAACATTTGTCACAGGTAGTTTAGTGGAAGTGGAGATTTCATGACATACTAGTACATACTTTGATGACTGGATTTTTGACTTATTATTTTATTCTCTTTCAGTTTGAAATGTTCTTCAGTGATGATGATGATGATGATGATGATGATGATGATGATTATGATTATGATGATTATGTGGTTTTGATGAATCCAGATCCTCCACCCTGTCAGGGAACAAAAGATGGCAATTCTCTGTGTGAAAACCCAGACAAGGTAACCTTGATCACATGATATAATGAATTTTGGTTTGTAGAGTAGTAGACTTACCTGTAATTCTAATCGCCATCCATCTTCTGAAAGAGAGGAAGTGATTTTGCTTTTGTGATGGCCACTCATTTTACTCATTTTTGTCCCATGAAGTTTTGTCCTCATGTTGGACTAATATTGAAATGGAAGTAGTGAAAGTTTGAGATTCTGAATTTAATATCCCAAGAAGGAAAACAATTACACTGGAGACAGTCCCTCTATAGTAACTCATATACATTCATGTTTGAAGAGCTTCATGGAGAGAGAAAAAAGATCGTCATAATAGAGCAACTATTTGCTATCTTTAAACTCTCTTCTTTGAGGAACTTGAAAAAGGGAAAGTTGCCAGTATAGAAGAATTTCATTAAAAAATATATTTAAAAAAAAAATGGTGATTATTAGTTTTATTGTTTTTCAACAATTTATGTAATGACAATAATGCCAAAGATGAAATTACAAAATCCAGAAAAAATATAAATGAGACTAGCATAAAGTAAAATAATAAAAGGAGCGGAGTGTGTGTGAGCGCTATAGATTTTGAAGTATAGTAGAGCCCGGCTCACGACTGTATTACAACTCGACATAATCCGATTTCGCCACAAAATTTCCTTTAAACTTTATCTGTATTCGGCCAAAAACCGTATTCCGACCCCCAGACCATATGATGTTTGTAAACAAAACTGTTTCCATCAGCGTCATCCAGTGTTACCAAATGTAGCATAATTTAATGTTTTTTAGCATAATTTGACCTAAGAATTAGAGCTTAGCATAAATTCTATTATACTTAATGTTCTAGTACAATTTTAGAATGTATTTTCACCAAAATTTTAAATAAAATGCAGAAAATTCCTCAATTTCATACACAGCTATAGTGAGTATATATATTCATAGTGAAATTGCCTCAAAAGCAGCACTTAACAAATGAGATGATTGCTAAGTTTGAACACAACTAAGGAATGTTAAATTTTGTGAAAATAAATACCCACAGTGGCATGACAAACGGTCAGTTAAGTGTGAATAATGTTTTTTCTTCATGAGTAAAGTCATATTTTTTTCCTTTTTTTAGTTTTATTTTTTTCAGTAGTTATCACAATTTTAATTATGTCTGAAGTTTTCACACAATTTTCAAGTATTTATTAATTGTGTATGTGATTTGTTAAAGAAAAATGGTGTTTCAGTGGTATGATAATGACCAGTAATAGTATGTGTTTTTCTTGTAGAAGCTGGTTTTTTTGTTTTTTTTTGTTTTCCCCTTTTTTTTCAGTTGTAATTTTTCACTAGATATGAAGATTGTTACATTTGAAGTCATTTTCACACATTTTTCATGTATTTATTAATTGTGTATGTAGGCTACGACATTAATCCTGTTAATGTTGTCCAGGGCTGGTGCTAGGAACTGAGTGCCCAATTCAAGCTTCCTCTCTCCCTCAAAACTCCTACACTTCTTTCACGTCTTTTTAAATGCAAAGTACGAGATACAGTGCACAAAGAACGCTAAGAAGTGCGCTTTGAAGGATTTAAGAAGCAAAACAAACCGTTAGCGGAGGTTGTTCATTGCTGCCAGTTGTATCATGAGACAAAAAACACTACTGCCGACTATCTATGTTCAAACAATTGGATATTGTTAATCTCTGAAATAATGGAAATGTGTTTACATGGCATCTCACGTTTTCCTTCTTCAAAATGTTTCCACCATTCCCAACTCCAAAATAAACCTTAAGTTTCGTCTATCATCTCTATATGAAAGTGATGAGCGAAAAAAATATTTTGTCCACAGCACCTTTGCTTGACTTTTTTAGTCGTAGACCTAGTCTAAAAACAATGCTCACACATGAGTCATGCGTTTCAGTAGCAAATGCAGTACGTATCTAAGTATGTATTAGGTTTGGAGTGAAGGCAATGTACTACGTAGGTTACATGTACGGTTCGGTAGCGAATGCAATCTTTAAGCTTTGTTAAGCTAGCTGGTAAAGAAGAGGGTAGCCATAGCTTAAATCAGAGAAGCCACTATGGTATATATGTGTGCAGTAATTGAGAAATTAAGATTATTCTTTATGTCTACTGTAATACATCAATGTTTTACATGTAGATTTGGTAGTGAAACCATTGTTGCATACGTAACATGTGCGGGTCAGTAGCAACGCAATCTAAGCTTTTTAAGCTTGCCGGTAAAGAAGAGGTTAGCCTTAGCTTAACTCGGAAGCCTCTATGGTATACATAGTAATTATAGAAATTAAGTAGATTCTTTTATGTCTACCATAAAAATACGTCTGTTTACGTGTGAGATTTGGTAGTGAAACCACTTGTTATGTACGTAACTTGTGCGGGTCGGTAGCGAACGCAATGCATCTTTAAGCTTTGTTTAACCCTCTTACGCCGAAGCCCTAAAAATCAAAACCTCTCTTGTATACCGGCGCCGGTTTGGAGTGAGCGCGGAAGCGGAAAAAATAATTTTTTCAAAAAATCACAGCGCGCTTAGTTTTAAAGATTAAGAGTTCATTTTTGGCTCATTATTTTGTCATTGCCTGAAGTTTAGTATGCAATCATCAGAAATTAAAAATAATATCATTATCATATGTAAATAATGCAAGATATGGTAGCGAAAAAAAAAAAAACCCAGATAAATTGTATTCAAATCATGCTGTGCAAAAAACGGTCAAAGCTAACGAGTTACTTTTTTTCGTTGTATTGTACACTAAATTGCAATCATTTTGATATTTAATACTTATAAAACATAAAAGCAACACCGGAAAAGTATTATCACAAAATGATGTACGAATTCGTAATGCGCGGACATAAAAAAAATGTTATTTTCAAAAATTCACCGTAATTCTAAATATTGTTCTAGAGACTTCCAATTTGTTTCAAAATGAAGACAAATAATTTAATATTACGATACGTAAGAGTTTTAGTTTTATTAGAAATGCAGATTGTTTGACCATTTCGGACGAGTTAAATTTGTCCGAATGTCGAATTTTTATATATTTTTTTTATATGCACATATTTTCGTAGATGGAAAACTCTACAAACCTTCACTTATTTCTTATTGTATTCTTCATGAATTTGCACACATTTTTGATATATGAAAACTCTATAAAACGGCTAATATGAAGGAGCAAATATTAGGAGAATGCGATGTACGTATTTCGGAGACTTGCAGCCGCGAATCGTCGTGCGGAGTGAAGGTAAATATATTTTTCAAAAATTCAACCATAAATCTCATATTTGTTTCTAGAGACTTCAAATTTGTTTCAAAATGAAGAAAAATGACAGAATATTACTAGGCCGTAAGAGTTTTAGCTTACAATTGCGTTTTTTTCAACTATTTCGGTAGTCAAATTTGACTGAACAGTATATTTATCGTGATTTATATGCAATATTTCGAAAAAAGAGAAAAGCTACAACCTTCAATCATTTTTAGTTGTATTCTACATGAAATTGCGCACATTTTCATATATAAAACTTTATGTAACAGCTAATTTAAATGGTGCAAACATTTCGACAATCGCACAAAAAAAAATTCTGATTTTTTCGGAAGAGTTACCGCACGAACGTAAGGAAAATGCCTTTTTTTTTCTCTCTCTCTCTCTTTCTTCATAAATTCACCATAAATCGAAATATTGTGCTAGAGAGTTCCAAGTCGTTGCAAATGAAAGGTAATGATTTAATATTACTAGAATATAAGAGTTTTAGCTTACAATTTGCTTTTTTCGACCATTGCTGTAGAGTCATAGTTGACCGAAAGTTGAAATTTTTTGCACTTAACGTTATATATATGAAAATATTTCAAACTGATAAAAGCTACAACCATGGGTTGTTTTTTTGTTGTATTGTGCATGAAATTGCACACATTTCCATATATAAAACTTTATGTAAAGGCAATTTAAAAGGGTGCAAACATTAGGACAATCGCACGAAAAAATTTATAGCGGAAGAGTTATCGCACGAACGGAAGAAAAAGTTTTTTTATAAATTCACCCATAAATCGAAATATTGTGCTAGAGAACGTCCAATTTGTTGCAAAATGAAGGCAAATGATTGAATATTACTATAATATAAGAATTTTGGCTTACAATTGCGGTTCCCGAACATTTCGGTAGAGTCAAAGTTGACCGAAGGTTGAAATTTTTTGCACTTATCGTTATTTATTATGAAAATATTTCAGAACTGAGAAAAGGTACAATCATGAGTATTTTTTTTTGTTGTATTTTACATGAAATTGCGCACATTTTCATATATAATACTTCATGTAAAGGATAATTTAAAATGGTACAAAAATTATGTTAAAGTGACAAAATAATTTTTGAGATGTGTCACTGATACTTTTTAGTGCGATAAGAAAGAAATTCGCGCTTGCGCGCCTGCGTAGCGATTGTAAACAAAACAACGCCTTGATCCGTGAACTCCCAGCATCCCCCAAGGCGCGTGATTCAAAAGTTTTCGGCTGGTAGGCCTATAAGTATTTTTTCCGCGAATTTTTAAAAAACTTTTGAGCCGACGTATGATTCGTCCAATCGGCATACGGGAGACATTTTGACTCGACGTTTTAGTATGTCCCAATCGGCGTAAGAGGGTTAAGCTTGCTGGTAAAGGGGAGGTTAGCCTTAGCTTAAATCAGAGAAGCCGCTATGGTATACGTAGTAGTTATAGAAATTAAAACTATTCTTTCATGTCTACTGTAAAAATGTCGATGTTTACGTATGAGATTTGGTAGTGACACCAGTTTACATATGTAACATATGCACGGTAACTAACGCAATCTGTATGCTTGGTTTGTAAGCGTCCTTGTAAAGAAGAGGTAAGCCTGATATTAAACTCAGAAATGGTGGTACATGATGGTGTAGTAATTATAGAATTTAAGATGATTCTTTTACTTAAACAGTAGGGCCTCGATAATCGCGAAGGGTAGGGCCCAGAACCCCCCCCGTGTAAGTAAATACCCATGTTATCCGGTAACCCCACCCCCTAAAAATGCTTTAAACTGCCTACTTTGATAATTAACCCACTAATACCACTATTTCAATGTTTATAACTGCCTATTTTAGTTCCAGCCTCCACAAATATGTCTTCAACTATCACCTTAATAAACCTTTTAAATTCCAAGAAACTAAATTCAAGACTTTTCAAAAGTTATTATTTCCTATCTTCAATTTCCCCTTCATCAGATCAGCAAGCAAAAGCATATTACCTAACAATTCCTTTCTATTTTCATGATTTGGCTGCTGCACCAAACTAAAAGTACATAGTATACAGTGGTCCCCCCGTATTCGCGATGATGCATACCAGACCCCCCAGCGAATAGTTAGAATCCGCGAATGTTTGGAACCCCTATAAAAACGCTAAAAAAAGCCTATTTTGTTAGTTAAATCTTAAGAAAAACCACTAAAAATGTTCATACATGGTTTTTTTAATAGTTTTATCACTAAAAGTGCATTTCACTTATATAACTTTCCCGGTGGTTACATATAGCTGTCGTCTCCTGACGTCACGGCAGAATTTGAAATTCGCTGTAGCGCTAATGGTGACAGGTGATCCCTCTACTCCCGCCCTCTACCTTGTACCGGGAACCATTCCCATTCCAACAATAAATCAGAAGTTTCCTGCCGTCGGAACCGGGAACACGGTTCCTCTGCTGGTTGGAATTTGGATTTGATCATCTTGGTTTTCTCCTTTTGGTGATGTACCTTGAGTTTACTGATCTTTTTGCTAGCACTATACTTATTTTGGTTTTGATATTGTTGTCCTTTTTAGGAATTATTTTGAATTCTTCACGATGTCTGAACACCGGCTCTATTCAGTAATGGGTGTGTAGTAGTGGGTGTAGACTAGTCCTTCTTAAAGCTTCACTTGATCCTCATTCTACTTGTGTTAGTTGTAGGGAACGTGAATGTTCTTTTGAGAATATGTGTGAAGAAATGTAAAGTCTAACATCTCAGGAGTGGAAGGCACTGGGAAAGAATATGAGAAAAGAAAGTAGAAAAAAGATAGAATCAGAAAGGCTTCAGAGAGAATCTTTCTTCTAAGGTCAGTGAGTAGCCAGGATATTCCTCTGAATCCCTGTTAATCCTGTTCCTATTAACCCATAGTGGTTGCTCCTGCCCTCGAATCTGTACATCCCGATCCCGATCCCGTGTCATGTATTACGAGCCGATATGGACTCGAAATTTGTCTCTTTCCTCACCAACTATGCAGAAAATGGTGAGGCAGTGCAAGAAGTGGTAGTTAATTGTGATAAATTACTTAGTGCAAGTGTAGTGGAGGAGGTGGTTGTTTCGGCCCGTTCATTCTCCTAGGTCTAGGCCCCTGTCAAACTCCCCAGATCCTGGGAGGAGGCATGCCGAAAACCGAAGGGAGGCGAGCAGGATCTGCTCCCGAGCAGCCACCCCCCCCTCAAGCAATCCTGTAGCCGTATCCCAGGATGCTGTCGCTCACCATTGGAAAAGGTGTTGCTAGGAAGTGTTTTTTCGTCAAGCGACTCTAGTTGCTGTGTTTTCCTCTTATAGAGGTTGGCGTAATAAGACTTCTAGACCGCTGAAAAGGTCTCGCGATGTTTCGCTGCTGCGGTTCCCAAGAATGTGGCGGCTGCCGAACCTTCTTTTAGTTTTTGGGAGGAGCCTGAAGCTTTTTCTTTTCTCCGGCGGTTTCCGGCGGGATTTATCGGCCTTCTCTCATAGAAGTGGTAGAAGCCGAACACGCACTACTCCTTCGGAAGCCTTCTCCAGAGCCTCCTCAAGCGATAGCTCCTGCGGCTCCAGACGGTGTTTGTGGATCATCCTTTTACTCCTCCCGCGCCTTCTACGTCGGTGGATCCTCAACCTTCGGTGTTTGAACAGATGAATGCCAAGTTAGGCAGTATCTTGGAGCTTTTTGGCAAGCTCTTTCGTCCCGAAAGCGCTCCCGACCGCCTTACATCTTCCGCAGACTACTGTGCAGTCCTCTTCGCAGGCTCCTATTCATGTGCAGTCCTCTTCGCAGGCTCCTATTCAGTCGCCTCTTCAGGCTCAGACTCTCCATGTGACTCCTCTTCAGACGCCACTTCAGGCGCCTGGTCGGACTCCTTTCCTGACAACGTCTATGGCGCACGTCAGGCTTTTTGCTGCGAGCGCCAGCTCAGCCGCCAGCGCAGCGCCAACGCAGCCGCCAGCTCAGCCGCCCGGATTCGTCTCAGTACAGGCTCAGACGTCTTCTCCTGCTTTCTCACCACCCTCCTCGGACGCATCAGGGTGTGGACTTCGCGCCGAACAGGATTCCTCTTCCGATGGAATGTTCGCCAGTTTCGTCGAAGGAAGCTTCGGATTTGGAGAAGAAGGAGAAGTACTTACAGAAAAAGACAAGCATTTGTCGGGGTATCAAAACTCCTTTTACGATCCTTCGTTGACAACTTTGGAGATTCTTTTGCGCCTTCCGTTCCAGTTTCTCCTAGTTCGCAGTGGAAAAAGGACAGTAAGCCTGACTCCTCGTCCTCGTTCACAGCGTCTCGTCCTCTCGATTTCGGCTAAGAAAGCTATCAAGAAAGTTAACTTTGCTTGCTTTTGGAGAAGAGGGAACAGGGGAAAAATGTTTTTTGTCTTCCCCCTTCGAGACTTTCGTCAAGGAGCCGTGTCTGGTATGGACACTGGAGTAGTTTTTTCCCCTGGGTGTGACTGCCTCCGCTCAGGGAGACTTTTCTAGTCTCGTGGACTCTTCCCGCAGAGCAGCCCTCAATACTGCTAAGATTTTCTTTTCAGCAAATGAACTGGAGCATCTTTGCAAGAGTGTTTTCCGGTTTTTTTTTTGAAGTTGTTAGCTTCCTGGATTGGGCCATTGCTTCGCTGGCCAGGAAAGTCAAGTCATTTGGACTTTAAACGAAGAGCAGTTGAAGGATTTTGCCTCGGTACTGGATTGTATCGATAAAGGCATCTGTGATGGAGCTTCGGAGCTCGCTGCCATTTTCGCCTCTGGAGTGTTGAAGAAGAGATAGCTTTGGTGCTCCTCCTTGTCGAAAGGGGTCTCATCGAACCAGAGTCTGCCTTGCTCTTCTCTCCTTTGGACAAGAAAACACCTTTTTTCCGCAAGAGATTGTGAGCGAGATCGCTCAATCTTTAACACGGAAAGCGACCCAGGATCTTTTATCACAGTCCGTGAAGAAGCCCCAGGAAGATAGCTCCGGTTCTTTCTGCTTCTCGGAGTGCTCCCTCCACGGAAGCTCCTAAACCATTTCGAGGGAGAGCTCCCGTTCGATCTTTCTCCAGGTTTCGTGGGAGAGGTAGAGCCTCTTCTAAAAACCACTCCCTCTTCCATCAAGAAGTAGGCCCGTAGTTCTTCCACACAGCAGTAGGAGCCAGATTACACCTTTTCTGCAGACCTGGTTTCATCTCGGAGCCGATCCTTGGACGGTCCAGGTCCTGAGGAAGGATACACCATTCCGTTCATCAAGCACCCCCCTCACAGAATTTCCTGTGGAATTTGTCAGCTTACTCGGAGAACTCCGAAAAATTTGCCGCCCTCCATCAAGAAGTTCTCGCCTTACTGGCAACAAAGAGGGCCATAGAGTTAGTGGACTCTCCGCAGAAACCAGAATTTTACAATAGCCTTCTCCTGGTAAAGAAGGCCACGGGGGGGGTTGGAGGACCGGTGTTGGACGTCAGTGCCCAGAACGTCTTTGTCCTGAAGACGAAGTTCTATGGAAACGACCCAATCGGTATTAGCAGCGCTTCATCCTGGAGATTGGATGGTTTCCATAGACCTTCGGGACGCCTATTTTCATATTCCGATTCATTCGGAATCGAGAAGATTCCTGAGATTCGTGTTCCAGGGCCGCATTTATCAGTTAGGGCCCTCTGCTTTGGCCTGTCGACAGCTCCACAAGTGTTCACCAGAGTTCTGTCGTCAGTAGCAAAGTGGCTTCATCTGGACGGGATAACGAATCTCCATGTATCTAGACGATTGGCTTCTCAGGGCAAGGTCCAGACAGAAGTGTGTGGAGGACCTACAAAAGACTTTAAGGCTGACGGAAAGCCTAGGTTTGTTAGTAAACAAGGAAGTCATGTCTCACTCCTTCTCAGGAGATAGTTTATTTAGGAGTTAGACTGAATTCAGTTCTTTTTGAGGCTTTTCCGTCTCTCCGAAAGGATCGACTCTTGCCTGAACAAAATAGACAAATTTCTCGTCAGACAAACTTGCTCGGCGAATCGGTGGATGAGCCGTTTTAGGAACCTTGGCTTCAATAGAGCAATTTGTAAGTCTGGGCAGGCTCAACATGAGACCACTTCAATTTTACTTGAAGCAGAAGTGGCAAAGGAAGAAGTTCCCAGACTCCTTCGTGTTCCCCATCTCGGAAGGAATCAAACAGGACCTCCTTTGGTGGAAATCAGAAGGAAGGCTTGTCTCTAAGCCAGTTGAGCCCCAACCTTACGCTTTTGTCAGACGCATCGGACAAAGGGTGGGGAGCTACTCTGGGGAGAAAGGAAGTGTCTGGACTTTGGCAGATTCATCAGAGAAGCTGGCACATAAATCTAAAAGAGTTGAAGGCGATTCATTTGGCTCTAATGCACTTCAAGACAGAGGTAAGAGGGAAGGTAGTGCTGGTTCAAGCAGACAACACCACGGCTCTCTCTTACATCAAAAAAACAGGGGGGACACACTCATTCTCTCTGTGCGAGGCGGCGAGAGACCTACTCATTTGGGCGAAAGAGAACAAGGTTGGCTCGAGCACAAGATTTATTCAAGGCTCGAAGAATGTAAAGGCGGACATTCTCAGCAGGAGAGGACAAGTCCTCTCCACAGAGTGGACGTTACATCCTCAAATATGCAAGAAGCTTTGGGGGATTTGGGGATGTCCTCAGTTGGATCTCTTCACCACAAACAAGATAGCTCGTCTACCACTGTATTGCTCCCCAGTTCCAGACGAGGAGGCGTTTACAGTGGATGCCATGCTTCTGGACTGGTCAAATCTGGATCTGTATGCCTTTCCGCCTTTCTAAATGCTAGATTAGTTCTGGCAAAGTTCAGAGGTCCATCAGAATGTCAGGATGACTGATAGCCGCCCCCTTTTGGCTGGCCAGGGAATGGTTTCCGGATCTACTACTGCTGTTGACGGACTTTCCGAGAGAGTTACCGTTAAGGAAGGATCTACTCAGACAGCCCCACTATCTGAGGTTCCATCACAACTTGTCCGCTCTTTGACTAGTCGCCTTCAGACTGTCGAGCATCTCCTCAGTGAGAGAGGATTTTCAAAGAGAGCTTCAAGGGCTATTGCTAGACCCAGAAGAGAATCCTCTGATCGAGTGTACCAAGCTAAGTGGGGGTCCAATTCAGAGCTTGGTGCAAAGAAGAAGGAATTTCGTCTTCTAAGACCTCTCTATAGCTCAGTTAGCTAACTTCCTTCTTTTTCTTCGTGAGAATAAGAAGCTTTCTACCCAGAAGATTAGGGGTTATAGAGCTATGTTGTCTTCTGTGTTCAGACATCGAGGATTAGACATTTCTAATAATCAAGACCTCAGACCTGATTCGTTCGTTTGATACGACCAAGACAAAGGAGTCAAGAACAGTAGCTTGGAACCTGGATGTAGTTCTTAAATGGCTGATATCAGATAGATTCCGAACCGATCTCCTCTAGTTCTTTAGAGATCTGACTAGGAAGACACTTTTTTTCTTTGTGCTTTAGCATCAGCTAGAAGAATCAGTGAGCTGCATGCTATTGATAAGAGAGTTGATTCGCTAAGGGCAATGCCATTTGCTCATCAATGCTGGGGTTTTTGGCTACGAATGAAAATCCCTCACGTCCTTGGCCTCGTTCTTTTCTCTATAAAGAACATTTCGGAGTTTTTGTGGGGCCTAATGAGCCTGAATGTCTTCTCTGTCCAGTGAGAGCACTTAGACATTATGTGCAAAGGACCAAAGGTATAAGAGGTAAGAGTGATAACCTGTGGTGTTCAGTGAAAGATCCTTCTCGTCCTCTTTCTAAAAATGTGCGCTCCTTCTTTTTAAGGATTTGATTTCTGAGGCACACGGACAATGTCAGGACTCAGATATCAAAGTGTTTAAAGTCAAAGCTCATGAAATTAGAGCAGTGTCTACGTCTATGGCCTTAAGACGTAATCTGTCTTTGAAAGACATTTTGAAATCTACATATTGGAGAAGCATTCTGTCTTTGCATCTCATATCTGACAGATTTGCAAACCACATATGAAAATTGCAGTACATTGGGGCCATTCATTGTGACTGACACGGTATTGGGTGAGGGAGAGAAGGATGTATCCCATCCTCACTAACTTTTCTCCTTGATTATGTTTTTTTGTATTTTTAAGGTTGTCTGAAGATACAGGGAGTTTTTTGAGTATCTTTCAGTCTTTTAATGTCTTGGTGTATTTCTTAAACGGTTGTGGTGATCCCTCGTTTTTCATTGTATTTTGTGGTGATTTGTACTGCGCCCTGAGCAGGGGCATTATAGTCTTGTCCGTTACGGTCAAGTCCTCAACGGGCAAGTACTTATTATTGTGTCCGACGCACGTATCCATATATCCTGTCGGTACAATAAAGGCCAGCAGACTACAGAGGCAGTAACCACTGAGTCAGCGGTCTTTAAAGGTAAGGAACCATATCTTCGGATAATTCCAACAGTTCTTATTTTAGGTGCCATTGTCCCACCACCTAAATGTGTCAATCAGCTATATGTAACCACCGGGTAAGTTATATAAGTGAAAATGAAATTTTTATAAAATAAAGTTTCACTTATACTTACCCGGTGGTTACATAACGAAGCCCGCCCTCCTCCCCTCATATGGACAGGTAGGTATGAAACTTCTGATTTATTGTTGGAATGGTTCCCGGTACCCGGTAGAGGGCGGGAGTAGAGGGATTACCTGTCAAACCATTAGCGCTAGACCGCGAATTTCAAATTCTGCCGTGACGTCAGGAGACGACAGCTATATGTAAACCACCGGGTAAGTATAAGTGAAACTATATTATTATAAAAATGTCATTTTTATGATGAAATTGATATAAAGAACCAGGAATTTGTGGATATTTCTCATGGACAAATACCGCGAATGCTCGAATTTTCCGCGAATAATGCAGGGAAACTTTCCAGAGAGAGAGAGAGAGAGAGAGAGAGTGATTGATTGATTGATTGATTGATTGATTTCGGTCGAGTCAGAAATGAATTTGGGCACTTAATAAAACTGATAAAGCTACAACCATGGGTGGTCTTTTGTTGTATTCTAAATGTAATTGCGCACATTCTCTCTCTCTCTCTCTCTCTCTCTCTCTCTCTCTCTCTCTCTCTCTCTCGTCTCTCTCTCTCTCGCTCTCTCTCTCTCTCTGTTTCTCAGAAAAAACTATAATAATGATCTATTATTATCATAATAAAAGAACAAAATGATCTTTTATTCTTTGTGATTTACGAAACTGCTTCAATACAACTTTTAAAGTTGACTCAATGATTATCACATTATAACAGTATACAAGAAAATATCGCTATGCGTTTCATTTCTTATCACCATAAAAGTATTTAGAATACAAATTTCATTGTTATTCTTGAGCTAAGCTAGTAACAGTACGCTCATCCTAAGTTGCGCTCTCAAGCTATTCAACAATTACTCTCATCCCAAGCTGTCTCTCTCTCTCTCTCTCTCTCTCTCTCTCTCTCTCTCTCTCTCTCTCTCTCTCTCTCTCTCTCTCTCTGCTCTCTCTCTCTCTCTCTCTCTCTCCATGAAATATGAATTATGTATCATATCATAAACTATTATGTACAAAGTTAAAAATAATAATAATTCCATAAATAAATTAGTTTCTTTTAGCAACTAAATTGTTTTCCAAAATAATTCTTTCGGTAATAAACGTCCATCAGCTGATTCTAAACGTAAACAAAAGACAAAACTAGGTTTTTTATTGCTGTATTTTGCTGTTTATACATTAATATTATAGTTGGGTGGAGTAATCTTTACAGTAAATAATGTTTTTTTTTTATCATAAATATGTTCATTCACAAAATAGATATATACTATTTACTTTTAGTTTGGTGCAGCAGCCAAATCATGAAAATAGAAAGGAAATTGTTTAGGTAATATGCTTTTGCTTGCTGATCTGATGAAGGGGAAATTGAAGATAGGAAATAATAACTTTTGAAAATGTCTTGAATTTAGTTTAAGGTGATAGTTGAAGACATATTTGGAGCTTGAACTAAAGTAGGCAGTTATAAACATTGAAATAGTGGTCTTGGGTGGGTTAATTATTAAAGTAGGCAGTTTAAAGTGATTTTAAGGGGGGTACCAGGATAACACGGGTATTTACTTATCACGGGGGGTTCTGGACCCTATCCCCCGCAGTTATCGAGGCCCTATTGTACTTCTGATGTCAGAAACTACTCCCCAAGCATATTGTTATTTTATTTATTTATTTTTGGTAATTTCAATAACATTGATATCTATCCCTCAATGATGGTACTCATAATGTTTGACTTTAAGTGAATAAGTCAAGACTCATGATGTCTAACTAGGTCAGAGGTATTTTCTTGAAGACAGATTCTCTTATTTGATTCTGTTTCATGTTGCTTACAGAGCAATAAGGTTCTGGAACATCATTGATGTTGAGTGTTTTTATTTGAAAGCTTTGAGAAGGTAACCTTTGGTCACATTTTACAATTCAATTTGTCTTGTAAAATAGTTTTTGAGTTGCATCTTCATTCTAATAATCTAACATATTGTAAAGGGAATAGCTTTTGTTTGCTATTTTTTTTCTCTGTCTCATGAAACATCATTCACATATTAATTAGCTTGTCTTATGTCAGGTATCGGGTGGAAGAGCAGACATCGCACCTGCACAGAACATCTCTGATGACAACTTTGGGGGTAAAATATTGGGAAAACGGGGCCTTATGGTAAATAAGCGTGTTAGAGAGGCAGATGAGAACTCTGGTATATCGTGTGTTAATTTGTCGCCTACCAGGAAAAGGATTCGAGTAGACATGAAAGGTACTGTACTGTAAATGTTTGTTTCATAAGGACATATGATATTCTGATTTTTGCACTTACATTTTACTGCCATAGCAAAGAATTAAAAGTTTCAGTTTCATTAGATTTGTATCTTAAGTAATTCTGATGTTTGCACTTACTTTTTGCTGGCAAAGCAAGGAATTAAAACTAAGTTTCCTTTACATTTTTATCATGTAATTCAGTTGTTTTATTTATGTAACTCACTAAGTAATTTCATAGCTGTATTTTCCACTTGTGTGGCAGCTTAAATGTGAAAATTGCTGTATCACTTGTATTGATTTTGGGTGGGTGACTAACCCGCTGACTGTTTTGAGTATAATAGAAACAACAGAGCAAAAGACCACTTGTTTACTGCTGGGTTTTGATGGTACATGGAATGTTTGGAGCATCTGTGTTTGTCTTATTACATCGTGATTTTGGGCCAGCCTTCGAGTAGTTGGTGAAGTAGTCAGTTTTCGTGTAGCCTTAAATCTTAGAGAAGATAGTTTTTTTTTTAAATAAATACCATTTTGACAGTCATGTTGGACAAAGTACCTCCAGCATTAGGTATTGTAGGGAGGAGTGTAAAACCAGGTTGACCAAAGCCACTTCTGACTCATACTATCTGCGCAAATTGTAGGGGACAAGTTTGTATGAAAGATCTTACATGTGAGGAATGTAAAGATTGGGACAAATGTTGGTGAAAGTTATGGTAATCTCACTTAGAAAAACTAGATAGCTAATAAAAGGAAGGCTTCCTCTAGAGTCTGAATTAGAGCTCGTAGTTTAGAACCCACTCTTAATACAGGCAGTCGTCCTTAGTTTATCAGGAGGGGTTTCCATTCCGATGGGCTTCATGATAAGCGAAAATAGACATTAAATGAAACTCTTATGATTTATGGTGCCAATAACTGGATTTTGGTGCTGATAACCAGTTAAATGGTGTGTGTGTTAAGTATGTATTAGTGCCATAACTATTATTAATGCCAATAACCAGAAGTCTGGTTTATGGCACTGAAAATCACAGATTTTAGACAATTGCCATAAAACGGATTGTCATTAACCGACTGGGCAATAACTGGGTACTACCTTTATAGTGTAATAGGTAATCGTGGCAATAACCCGAGTACTACCTTTATAGTGTAGTAGATAATCGTGTCATTCTATCTTCCCCTGCTGTAGCCTTGTCCCCTATCATCAGTCCACCTAATATTATACCATTCACTCCTGTGCCCAGCTCAGTGGTTCCCAACGTTTTTCACTTCATCTCTCCCTCCATGAATTCTCAACCTCCTTCTTGCCCCTTTTCATTTTTCTCTAAAATTCCACCCTCCATAAAAACCAAGAGGTAAAAAAAGGTATAAAAAATAAAATGCTGATGAAGAAAAATACCTTTGCTTTATTTATTAGAGCTAAAGTTTTTACAAACTTGGCAATTATAAGTCCAGATGAGGTGAAAAAACCTCTCCCAAGAGGAAAGAGTGGAAACTTTGCGATGTTCCCTCTTCTTACAAAACGACCTCCACTACTACCTAGGCCGAGCCGACATTCCTGACAGGGATTCATCAACGTACAAAGATGAGCTTTGTACGTACTTGCAAGTTGTGTAGGGATCTGTAGTTGACGACTGCAAAAACCTAGAGCACTGGACCGCCGGAATACACATGCATT
>NC_087220.1:46129420-46221055 GCF_015104395.2 Macrobrachium nipponense | reverse complement strand
AATCGCTAAATTTGCACTCTTTTTAAC
The DNA here is from genome assembly GCF_015104395.2 of Macrobrachium nipponense. NCBI lineage: Eukaryota > Metazoa > Arthropoda > Malacostraca > Decapoda > Palaemonidae > Macrobrachium > Macrobrachium nipponense. The sequence goes on along the minus strand of NC_087220.1, from coordinate 46,221,028 downwards.
TATATTTTCGGAAGAGCGGCAGACGGCGGCATACAAGAACGAACTTGAAAAAACATTGTAGTCGATAACTTGAAGGGCAGTTTCAAAAGCTGCCTTTTTATCATTTTTCAGCACAAATAAAAATACCCTATTTGTAATACATTTTCATACACGTTTTAAACAAAAGCATAAACATTTATAAAATCGACACATCCATCACTAATTGGCACTTTTTTTTTAAATCGATATTTTTGGAAGAGTGGCAGGCGGCGGTTCACAAGAAAGAACATGAAAAAACATTGTATTTGATGACATGAAGGGCAGTTTCAAAAGCTGCCTTTGTATCATATTTCTGTACAGAAATAAAAATACCTTTCACGTAATACATTTTCATACACATTTTAAACAAAAGCATGAACATTTATGAATCGACACATCCATAGCTAAATTTGCACTTATGTAACTCAATACTTTCGGCATAGAACAGCGTCAGAGGCATATATTTTACCCTAATACCTACGTAATAACTCTCCATAAAATTTGTTAATATAATTTGCATAACCTTTATGGTCTGAACGGCATTTCTACAAATATATGAACTCGTTAGACAACGGCACTAGCGGCGCTGTTAACTGAAAATTGTGCCGTAAAGATACCTTTAAAATGCCTTATTTTTTTAATGAATATTTTTGACGACCGCCGTAAAACCAATTCGCCGTTGAGTGATTGCGCCGTTAACCGCGGGTCACCTAAATATAACAAGATGAATAGAAGTGTAAATATTGCGAGGGTATTTCTAGTAGATATGGATATACCCACAGGTAGTGTTTGAATTACAATAATTACCCTTACAATAATCTGATTTAATGATAGGGATACAAATTAACACAGAAGACAATATTTTGAAAATTTTAAATTTTACTTGCAACGGATACAGGCAGCAGCATACAATCAGGCAGCGAGAGAGACCAAATTACATTAGAGTAACTTCTTTACCTCCATCTTCTAGTACCGGTAGTACCCGGTTATCGGAGGACTCTGCTGATGGCAATCTGGTTTCATGGCTCAGATTTATGGCGCTTTACATGCCAAGTTTCAGCTATTGGCGCCATAATAGATATGGTGTCATAATATAGCTAACAAACATGCCATTAACCCTCTTACGCCGAAGCCCTAAAAATCAAAACCTCTCCCGTATGCCGGGGCCGGTTTGGAGTGAGCACGGAAGCGGAAAAAATAATTTTTTCAAAAAATCACAGCGCGCTTACTTTTGAAGATTAAGAGTTCATTTTTGACTCATTTTTTTTTCATTGCCTGAAGTTTAGTATGCAACAATCAGAAATGAAAAATAATATCATTATCATATGTAAATAATACGACATATGGTGGCGAAAAAAACAAAATTCATACATAATTGTATTCAAATCAGGTTTTGCAAAAAACGGTCAGAGCTAAAGAGTTATTTTTTTTCGTTGTATTGTACACTAAATTCCAATCATTTTGATATATAATACATTGTAAAACAATAAAAGCAACACCGGAAAAAAAATATTATCACAAAATGATGTACAAATTCGTAACGCGCGGACGTAAAAAAATTTTATTTTCAAAAATTTTGTTCTAGAGACTTCCAATTTGTTTCAAAATGAAAACAAATGATTGAATATTACGATATTGTAAGAGTTTTAGATTAGAATTTCAGATTTCGACCATTTCAGAAGAGTTAAAGTTGATGGAATGTCGAAATTTTCATATATACATATATTTTTTTATATGCACATATTTCGAAGATGGGAAAGGCTACAACCTTCAATTATTTTTAATTGTATTCATGAATTTGCGCACATTTTGATATATGAAACTATAAAACGACTAATATGAAAAGGAGCAAATATTAGGACAATGCGATTTACACATTTCGGAGACTTGCGGCCGCGAATCGGCGCGCGGAGGGAAGTTAAATATATTTTTCAAAAATTCACCATAAATCCAAATATTGTTCTAGAGACTTCAAATTTGTTTCAAAATGAAGATAAATGACTGAATATCACTAGGCCGTAAGAGTTTTAGCTTACAATTGCGTTTTTCAACTATTTCGGTAGTCAAATTTGACCGAACGTGGTTTTTTTTTTTCTATTTATCGTGAATTATATGCAAATATTTTGAAAAAAAGAGAAAAGCTACAACCTTCAATAATTTTCAGTTGTTTTCTACATGAAATTGCGCACATTTTCATATATAAAACTTTATGTAACAGCTAATTTTAAATGGTGCAAATATTTCGACAATCGCACAAAAAAAAAAAATGATATTGTCATGTTACAATAAAGTTTTATACATACTTACCTGACAGATATATACTTAGCTATAGACTCCGTCGTCTCCGACAGAATTTCAAATTTCGCGGCACATGCTACCGGTAGGTCAGGTGATCTACCGCCCTGCCCTGGGTATCAGGACTAGGAACCATTCCCGTTTTCTAATCAGAATTCTTCTCTTCCACCTGTCTCCTGCGGGGAGGCTGGGTGGGCCATTAATCGTATATATCTGTCAGGTAAGTATGTATAAAACTTTATTGTAACATGACAATATCATTTTTATACATTCAACTTCCCTGCCAGATATATACTTAGCTGATTAGCACCCATTGGTGGTGGGTAAGAGACAGCTAACTACTGAAATAGACAGGTAAACAACATATGTTGTAGGTATTAATAAACCTTGGTTCCTACCTTATTAGGCTGAAGACTTCGCGGCTACTGCCTTGGAGTCTGCTTAGCCTCAAGAGCCTCAGCGAGATATTGATCTATGGCTAAGAGTTCTTGTGGGTCTGCCAATGGGGTCTTATCCACTTACTCGGCAGAGCCTAAAGGCCTTTGTCATTGGGTGCTATTCCACTAACATGACAATACACCTTGTTCAAGGAGCACAACACCGATCCCGATCACCTGATCCTAACATCCATGTTAGTTCTAAGATTGCAAGGAGTTATCCCCGAACTCCTTACAAACAACCAAAAACTCGGAACATAATTACACTTTCATTTTTACAAAATATACAAAAAAAAATTTTGTACTCCCCTACTAGCCATACATACCCTTGATCCCCTACCAGCAATGACACTATGCTCCCGTGCGACATCAGTGAGCTTGCTAATAGAAAACCAAGCACATATCTGACAAGAGGGTTTATGTACGATAAAACACAATATTTAAGGATCAGTCTTGCTCCAAGACCCAGCACTGTATCTGCTGATACAAATGGACCTAGAGAGAAGCACTTCTCATAGGTCACTCTCACATCCTTCAGATAATGAGATGCAAACACTGAATTGCACCTCCAATACGTAGTCTCAATGATATTTTTAAGAGACATTCTTTTGGAACGCCAAGGACGTTGCTACTGCTCTCACCTCATGGGTCTTGACCTTTAGAAGACCGAAGGATTCCTCCGAGCAGTTCTTGTGAGCGTCCGTAATTACGCTTCTCACAAAGAAAGCCAAGGCGTTCTTGGACATGAGTCTTTTGGGGTTCTTCACCGCACACCAAAGACCTTGTTGACAAGCTCCCATCTGTCTCTTCCTCTCTAAATAAAATTTAAGAGCTCTCACTGGACAGAGAGACCTCTCTATCTCTCTGCCTACGAGGTTAGATATACCTTTTACTTCAAAGCTTCTGGGCCAAGGTTTTGATGGGTTTTCGTTCTTCGCCAGAAACATTGTCTGGAACGAACCGATGGCAGAATTCCTTTGAAACCCCACTGTGGAATCAGAGCGTGTAATTCACTCGTCCTCTTGGCTGTAGCGAGAGACAACAGGAATAAGCATTTCCTAGTGACGTCGCGGAAGGAAGCCAGATGTAAAGGCTCGAATTTATCCGATGAAAGGAATTTCAGGACCACGTCCAGATTCCAACTAGGTGTTCTAGGAGTTGCTGCTTTTGAAGTTTCAAAGGATCTAATTAGATCGTGTAGATCTTTGTTGTCTGCAATATCTAGCCCTCGATTTCTAAATACTGAAGACAGCATGCTTCTGTATCCCTTTATTGTTGAGACAGATAGGTGTGATTCCTTTCTCAGAAAGAGGAGGAAATCGGCAATATTCACTATAGAGGTACTGGAGGAGGACAGCTTCTGACTCTTACACCACCTCCTAAAGACTTCCCACTTCGATTGGTATACTCTTCTCGTCGAAGCTCTGCGGGCTCTAGCGATAGAGCCCGCAGCCTTGCGAGAAAAGCCCCTCGCTCTGACAAGTCTTTCGATAGTCGAAAGGCAGTCGGAGCGAGACCTGGGAGGTTGTGATGAAACCTCTCGAAGTGGGGTTGTCTGAGTAGATCTGGTCTGTTTGGAAGAGATCTGGGGAAGTCCACTATCCACTCCAGTACCTCCGTGAACCATTCCTGGGCTGGCCAAAATGGGGCTATTAGTGTCAACTTCGTGTTCTTCGAAGCTACAAACTTCCTGAGCACTTCCCCCAGGATCTTGAACGGGGGAAAGGCGTATGCGTCCACACCCGACCAATCCAGGAGAAAACGCGTCTATTGCGAAGGCTCTCGGATCTTCCACTAGAGAGCAAAAGATTCTCTATTCTTTTGGAGAGGAACGTCGCAAACAGGTCTATGTGAGGTCTCCCCCACATGGACCAAAGACTTCGACACACTTCTTCGTGTAGAGTCCATTCTGTGGGAAGGACCTGATTCCTCCTGCTCAGTCTGTCCGCTCTCACATTCTTTATCCCTTGAACAAATCTTGTGAGGAGAGTTATGCCTCTTTCTTCTGTCCAGGTTAACAGGTGTCTTGTTAACTGAAAGAGGGAGAAAGAATGCGTGCCTCCTTGCTTGCGTATGTAAGCCAGAGCCGTGGTGTTGTCTGAGTTTATCTGTATCACCCCGCCTCTGACTATCTCTTCGAAGAACTTTAAGGCTAGGTGTATGGCCACTAGTTCCTTGCAATTGATGTGCCAGGACACCTGTTCCTTTGTCCAGGTGCCTGACACCTCCCTTGCTCCTAGCGTCGCTCCCCTTATCCCGACTCCGAAGCGTCGGAATATAACACTTGGTCTGGGTTCTGCAGGGCAAGCGATACGCCTTCGTTTCTTTTGAAGAGGAAGGATCCACCACTTCAAATGATCTTTTACCTCTTGTGGAAGCGGGAAGATGTCCGAGAGTTGTCCCGTCTTCCAACTCCACACCCCTTTCAGGAAAAACTGAAGAGGGCGAAGGTGAAGCCTCCCCAGAGAGAAGAACTTTTCTAGTGAGGACAGGGTCCCTAAAAGGCTCAGATAATCCCTCGCTGAACTGTTCTTTCTCTCTAAGAAGCTCGAGATTTTCGACAAACCTCGAGTGATTCTTTCTCGCGAAGGAAATACTCGAAAACCCCGAGAATCCATCTGAATCCCCAGATAGACCAAGCTCTGGCTGGGGATCAGCTGCGACTTCTCGAGGTTGACGAGTAATCCCAGCGATTCTATCATGTTCCTTGTTACTGATAAGTCCTCCAAGCACTGAATCTCCGACTTGGCCCTGATCAGCCAGTCGTCAAGTAGAGGGAGATGTTTATTCCCTCTAGGTGAAGCCATCTTGCCACATTCGCCATCAGGTTGGTGAATACTTGCGGAGCTGTAGACAGACCGAAGCACAGAGCCTGAATTGAAAAATCTTGTCTCCTATTACAAAACGAAGATATTTCTTTGACAAATGGTGAATGGGAACGTGGAAATATGCATCTTGTAAGTCCAGAGAGACCATCCAATCTCCTGGATGAAGAGCGACATTACTGAAGCGGACGTTTCATGCGAAACTTCTTTTTCTGAACAAAGCGATTCAGAGCGCTTACGTCCAGAACTGGTCTCCACCCCCCCGATGCCTTTGGTACTAGAAAAAGGCGATTGTAAAATCCCGGGGAGTGTGGATCCTGCACAAGTTCGATGGCCTCCTTTTCCCACATTTGTTCCACCATTTGAAGGAGAGTCTTTCTCATTACAGGGTCTCTGTACCTCGCTGACAGTTCCGAGGCGTAGATGTTAGGGAGGGCTGTCCTCGAAGGGGATTACATATCCCTTCTTTAGGACCGACACTGACCAAGGGTCGGCTCCCCTTTTTTGCCCATACTCCTGCAAAGTTTCAGGGAGTCTGGCGCCCACTGGTGCTTGGAGGAGCAACAAGTCATTTGGTTTTCTTGAAAGGTCCGAAAGGAAGACCTTCCTCTCTTGTCAGAGCTCTTCTTTCTGGCAGGGGGACGAGCTGCTGCACCTCACGAAAGGGCTGCTGAGGAGGACGAGAGTCCTTCTTAATCGCCGACCCTACAGGGTGTCCTTTCTTGGACGTTTGTGTTAGTAGGTCCGGTGTCCCTTCTCAGTTAGCGAGCGCGATATATCCTTCACTAACTGAGAAGGAAACAGATATCCGATGAGGGAAGCGAACAATAAAGCAGTCCTCTGGCTCGGAGAAACCCCTTTTGATAATATGGGATCCATATACTGATCTCTTCTTCAGGAGACCAGCCAGCAAAAACCAAAAAAGGGAAGCCACTTCTCCCGAACCGTCTGTACTGCCTTGTCCATGCAAGACAGGACGCTATGGAGAATCTCTGGGTTTTTAAGATACTCCGGATCTTTGTTTAGATTTGTTGGCCAGAACTCCGAGTGACCATCCAGAAAGTGAACACCTCTAAAGTGACAAAAAGTCCTTTAAAAAGTGGTTCAACTCCGAAGTGCTCCATGTCGATCTAACCGATCCTAAGGAGTGACGTCTAGAGGCCTACCACTAATTGGAAAAGTCCGCATCTGCCGAGGCAGGCAGAGAAAGACCCATAGTCTCTCCTGTCCCATACCAAATACCTCTCTTTCCATGTAGTTTGGAAGGAGGCATGCAGAAATAACCGTCTTCCCCAACTCTTTCTTCTTGTCCATCCAAGAATCTAAAGAATGGAGTGCCTTCTTCATCGAAATTGCAGGCTTCATTTTCAGAAAGGCTGAAGATGGATTTTGCCGTAGCCGAGCTCGAAAAGAGAGAGAACGAGGAGGAGGAGGAGCTGCCGGACTAAGAGAGTCTCCAAACTCTTGTAGCAATAATGAGGCTAAGACCTTATAACTCGAGATTCCCTCAATTTGCAGGAGGTTCGTTATCAGACAAATCGTCTAAACCTCGATCAGACGAAGGAGAAAGCTCACGTTTGGAGGGAGAGTCCTTCCAAGACCACCTACGATCTGAAGGAGAGGCGCTCCTATTTGGAGAAGAGTCATAAATTCCAGGAACGAGTCTCCGACTCCTGCCTCCTGGCTCTTGACTCCGGGCTCCTGACTCTCCGCCTGGATGACTCCTGCCTGGATATGACTCCACACTCCTGGCTCTGGCTCCTGCCTCCTGGTTGACTCCTCACTCCTGGCTCTTGGCTCCTGCCTCCTGGGTGACTCCTCACTCCTGGCCGGTGCCAGACGTCTGATAGGTTCATCCACGTTCGTACAGGAAACCTCACCTCGAGTAGGAGCATCGATCCTGGCGGCAGATACCTCCATACGTCTGGAGGATCTTTTGATCGGAAGGGAAGAGTCTTTCCTTCTAGGAGGCTCCCCTTTGACAGAACTCCTACAAAAGACGAAATCTGCTCTTGCATCGCCATCATGAACCTCTTCGTAACCTCCTCTTTATCCTCTTCGGGAGGAGGGGAAGGAGGAGGGGAGGAGTCCATAGCCTCCACCTCCTGACTCCTTCTCACTCTGGTTGAAAGAATGGCTCTTCTTGCCTTCTTAACTCCCGAAGGAAGGGACTCCTTAGGGAAGTTTTCTGGGCCTCGTAGGTCAATCGTTCGGAAGCCTTCCCAACGCCTCTTGAGTGGTCGAGAGCGATCTGAAATTCCCTCCAATCACGTCTCGGAGATGAAGATCCCGACGACGAAAAACACTCACGCAGGACGCTTTTACAATAGCGATCCTTGGCAGTCTGGGGTGTCACAGAAACCGCCGAAGGGACACCTGATTGGTGGGGATTCTCCACAACCTCCTTTCGGTTTTCGACATTCCTTCTCCTATGGGCATGTGAGCTTGGAAGAGGTCTAGACCTAGGAGCGTTGCGGAGCCGACCAGATGCCCCCTCCACTACTTAAACTTCTATAAGAAGCCTTCCTCACTCTTTCTCTCTCTAACTTTTTTAAATAATTAGTTAGATTCTTCCATTCGTTCTCACTCAAATTCTCACATTCCTTGCAAGTATTAGTAAAAGAACATTCATACTCCCTGCAACCCTTGCATACAGTGTGAGGGTCTACCGAAGCTTTCGGCAACCTCACCTTACAGCCTACATTCACACAACGTCTCACAACCATTCCAGAGTCAGACATTTTTAAAGAAAAATCCAAAATCAAGTCCACAAAACAGTCCACAAAAGCGTATGCCAATCCAACAATCCAGATACGTCACCAAAAGTCCGGTGCCAAGAATGATCAATTGCCGGTGAAAAAAGAAAAAACCAATCGCGAGGAACCAACAACAATGTTGATGGCCCGGGCGACAGAAGAATTCTGATTAGAAAACGGGAATGGTTCCTAGTCCTGCCACCCAGGGCAGGGCGGTACATCACCTGACCTACCGGTAGCGTGTGCCGCGAAATTTGAAATTCTGTCGGAGACGACTGAGTCTATAGCTAAGTATATATCTGGCAGGGAAGTTGAATGTATAAAATTCTGATTTTTTCGGAAGTTACCGCGCGGAAGGAATTTTTTTTTTTTTTTTTTTTTTCATAAATTCATCATAAATAGAAATATTGTGCTAGAGACTTCCAAGTCGTTGCAAAATGAAGGTAAATGATTAAATATTACTAGAATATAAGAGTTTTAGCTTACAATTGCGTTTTTCGACCATTTCGGTAGAGTCAAATTTGACCGAAAGTTGAAATTTTTGCACTTAACGTTATTTATATGAAAATATTTCAAAACTGATATAAGTTACAACCATGGGTTGTTTTTAGTTGTATTGTGCATGAAATTGCACACATTTCCACATATAAAACTTTATGTAACAGCAAATTTAAAATACGGCAAACATTAGGACAATCTCACGAAAAAATTTATCGGAAGAGTTACTGCGCGAACATAAGGAAAAAGTTTTTTCATAAATTCACCATAAATCGAAATATTGTGCTAGACACGTCCAATTTGTTGCAAAATGAAGGCAAATGATTGAATATTACTATAATATAAGAGTTTTAGCTTACAATTGCGTTTCTCGACCATTTCGGTACAGTCAAAATTGACCGAAGGTTGAAATTTTTACACTTATCGTTATTTAAATGAAAATATTTCAAAACTGATAAAAGCTACAATCATGAGTATTTTTTTGATGTATTTTACATGAAATTGCACACATTTTCATATATAATACTTCATGTAAAGGATAATTTAAAATGGTGCAAAAATTATGTCAAAGTGACGAAATAATTTTTGAGACGAGTCACTGATACTTTTTAGTGCGATAAGAAAGAAATTTGTGCTTGCGCGCCTGCGTAGCGATTGTAAACAAAACAATGCCTTGATCCGTGAACTCCCAGCATCCCCCAAGGCGCATGATTCAAAAGTTTTCGGCTGGTAGGCCTTCAAGTATTTTTCCGCAAATTTTTAAAAAAGCTTTTTTGAGTAAACGCATGATACGTCCATTCGGCATACGGGAGACCATTTGACTATAGTTTAATACGTCCATTTCGGCGTAAGAGGGTTAACCAAACCTTAGCGCCATAAATCCCAAGAGTCCCGATTCATGGTAGTTTTCGCTTATCAGCACCCTGCCGAGAATATAACCCTCACTGATAACCGAGAACGTATATACGTATATATTTTTTTTAATTCTTCTGATTACTTATTGCATGTGTACAGCCATAACAACCAATGAAAAAACTTATTGCTAAGTAAAACAGAATCAAATTACAACACCCATTTTGCTTGTAGTAAACAATTACCTTGGTTGTTATACATGACGTTATGTAGAAGAGGACAGATATATTTTTATTAAACCATTATTTGCTATGTATACAAGATCAGCAAGTATGAGTTTCTATATCTCAAAAATGATTCTGCTGCCAAAGATCTCTATGAAGAAAATCTTAATGCATTGTGGTGTTCAATGCATCAGTCTTATCCAAATGTTTGTTAAATTGCACTTCAACTAATGAGTCTAGTTACTCCACCCTTCTACAAATCAAGAATAAGAACCAGAACCGACTGGATCTGGACCCCAACATGTTATGTGCATTGTCAGTGGCACAACCTCGGATTCATCAACTCAGTGAAAATATACAATCTCAGCCTTACCACTGAGGAGTTAAAATATTTATGCAAAGGTTGAATTTAACTTACTTAAAAAGATTGGCAATTAATTCAAATTTCCTATGAGGATAGAGCTGTTGGTGATGTTTCTTTATTAGTAGTGTAATGATTCAATTCAACATTACACAGAAATGCATCAACTAATAATATATATAAAATAATACCTTGAGAAGAGTATAATTCGTTCCTAGACCAAGCTCGTTAGTAAATTTGCTCATGTCTCAATTTAATTTTTCCCACAAAATAACTGACAAATTTAATCTGTTCCGCCCCTCTAAAAACACCCATTTCAATGATAATAATAGATAAAACATATTTTTAAATGCTATACTGTATAGAAATCCTGTACACACAAATAATAAAATGAATGTATGTTTACTTCGAGAGACGATAGCGGCTAAAGGTGGTGTGTGTGGAGGAAGAGGGAGCGAGAGTTGGACGGTACTGTATTTAATACTGTCCTTACACATAGCGTAACACTTAAAACTTGAAATTAACTCAACTCAACTTAGCCTAATTTTTTTTTTCTTTTTTTTTTTTATTTGTTTATTTACTGTTCTTCACTAGTCTTAGGACTTTTTGCCTCGCTTTCCCTTTTACTTGCACTTGCCACAGGCCTTTTAAACAAAAACCAATCTAAGGAGCTTTGTTTCTGCCTCCCTTCAAAATGTTGTGGAAATGAGTACTGATAACATCGTTTTGTTCAAAGATTATACATATCATCAATGTACTTTCGCTAGTAATCGCGTGCCAACTGACTCATGCAGACACCACGCTCATGTTTCTTGATAAATTCATGCTTCATCTCCATCGTCATCACATGCCAACGTTACCTCGCTTTCTTAGGACCCATCACTTATTACAGTGTTTTCACATACAGTGGACAACCAGTATTCGTGTTCTCCAGATTCGCTGATTTCTCTCGGGAACGTTTCACTGCATTTTTTGTGGAAAATTTGCACATTTGCAGTATTTTTCTATGAGAAATACCCACTAATTCCTGTTTTGTTTTTTTTTAATCAATTTCATCAAAATGCACTTTTTCTGATAAAACTATTAAAAAAACCAAGTATGAACATTTTTATTGGGTTTTTCTTCAGTTTTAAATAACAAAATAGGCTGTTTTTAGCCTTTTAATAGGGGTTCCAAACATTCGCGGGTTCTAACTATTCACGAGGGGTCTGGTAATACCCCCCCCCCCCCCCCCGAATACCACGGCGACCACTGTAATACAGGAAATCACGCAAATAACACAAACACACACACGGGAATGTGTACAGATGTCGACAACCACATGACCTGAACAAATGGAGTGGGCTTAGAGCATTCCCAAACACTCAGCCATCTAGCATTAGCATTTGTAAGCTTGCTAGTATAACTGCAAAATTTTGCTCGGAGGCTGGCTCATATCTCGGAATGCACATATGTCAGGGTAATACTGTACAAATAACCAAGATAATTATAATTGTTAAGTTTGTAATAACTATTTTTGCTTTAATAAATAAAGCAAAGGTATTTTCTTCATCAGCATTTTATTCTTTTTTATTTTATTTTTTTATTTAATGGAGGGGTGGAATTTTAGAGAAAAATGAAAAGGGGCAAGAAGGTTGAGAATTCATGGAAGGAGAGATGAAGTGAAAAACGTTGGGAACCACTGAGCTGGGCACAGGAGTGAATGGTATAATATTAGGTGGACTGAGGATAGGGGACAAGGCTGGAGCAGGGCAAGATGGAATGACACGATTATCTTCTACAGTGGGGCATTGCTTAATCGTAGATCAGCAATCACGGAATCAGTCATTCACAGGTTTTTTCTTGGACCGCTTCTCATGCTATATCGCTGGTACGTATTGCAGCATCGCGGGACAAACTTGCTGCGTATGCGATGTTTATCGGTAGGCTAAGCCTCGGCCACAGTCCGATAATCACCAACATACATGAAACAACTCATATTATGATATTAACTGACAAAAAGATAATAAAACCATTCTCACATATATTATAGGCATATCTCTGAATTAAGTTCCATTCGGCAACTAAAAACATTGATAATATTGGTAAAACGTCATCAGTTGATTATTTTAAGAATGTAAACAAAACCAGAATCCAAATGGTAGATCGCGTTGTTCATATCATAATACAGGCGGCCCTCGGTTAGTGGCAGGGGTTCCGTTCCTGGCCACCGACGCCAAGCAATTTTCGACGCCGAGCGATTTTAGCCGCACACCTTCTTTCGAAACTCTAGACCAGTCAAGGCGCCGTAATCCCACAACGGCGCAATAAGTAAAATTATATTTATGCAGTAAAGTACTATAGAATTTACTGTACAGTACATGAGGGTGTCTAGAGTATGTAAAGATATAATAAAGTTTATACAGTGTACAGGTAGCTGTAGTGTTCAGGTTACGATCATTAGTCTTACGATAGTTAGATTTTATGAGAGATCAAATTACAATGGCCTAACTTTATCCATCTTCTAGTTACATAAGTTCAATAACAGCAAAAGAGAATGATGAAAGTATGGTTTTAATGTTATACTCGTTGCGTGAATGTGTACAGCCATGAACAACCGAACGAGAAACTTTTTTTTTTTTCCAAGTACAACCAAACTGGATAACATCTGTCTGGCTTGTATTTCGATCATCGTACTACAGTGCAACATTACCGTATTTGTTATAAATGGCGTTATGTATAGAATAGAACTGAGATATCTTCATGTAATAACTTTATTCACTATAGATCAGAGATCAATATAGATTAAAGATCAATCGGGAAGTATGCCGTTAAATTTAAACAGTTATAACTGAAGCTGAGAAAACTGTTCAAGCTGCTAATGACTATTATCGTACATCGGCAACAAGGATAAAATGCAGTAAACGTCTGCCATCACACACAACGGTAGATAAAATTGGGATAAAATCATTTTAATCAAAACTACTGTGCTTGAAAGAACACATTTTACTGTTGGTTTCACGCTGATATAAGATAAATAACGTAAAGTTCGTATTACAATGATATAAAGGATTACGTATTGCGAACGGAATCACGTAATTTTTTAAACGCATAAACATGCCGCCAACGTAATCTGTTAACGAAAAAAATAGTAGTTCACATTCCCAAACGCGACATATTCAATAAATATTTCCACCTAAAAACACGCTGTATATGGAAAAATAACTGTCTCATATAAGTCAAGTATATAGATATTCGTTTATGCTAACTAGAAGCAAGAGCATTCGCTCAGAATTGCGTAATGGTGAAACACACTCTTATTCATCAGCTGATTTCTAACCACAACATTGGCCGCCCTCCGCGGAATACGGGCTTTAGTGTCCCGTAGTTTTTAAAATACAATAATATGAGAAAATACATACCAAAAAAATAAAATATTCTTGGATACAGTGAAATGATGTATAACTTTTTAAAGATTTATGGAAAAGCTGCATAAATTAATAAAATAACTCAATGCATTTTTTCGGAACTGGCGACAAGACGAACATGAAAAACCATCCCCTGACAACGTGAAGCGTAGTTACAAAGGCTGCCCTTAATTTGTATCTTATTTCTGTACAAAAAAAAGTGAAAATACTTTTATGCATATATTTCCCATACACATTTTAAACATAAAAGCATAAAACATTTGAAAAATCGACACATCGATCGCTAATTTGCAACTTTTTTTTAACTCGTATTTTCGGGAAGAGCGCCAGACAACGGCAAACACATGAACAAACTTGAAAAAAACATCGTAAGTCGATAACTTCAGGGGAGTTTCAAAAGCTGCATTTTTATCATATTTCTGCACAGAAATAAAAATACCCTATTCGTAATACATTTTCATACACATTTTAAAACATTTATAAAATCGACACATCGATCGCTAAGTTGCACTTTTTTTTTTAAATCCATATTTTTTCGGACGAGCGGCAGACGGCGGCATACAAGAACGAACTTGAAAAAAACATCGTAGTCGATAACTTTGAAGGGGAGTTTTCAAAAGCTGCTTTTCCTTTTTATCATATTTTCTGCACAGAAAAAATAAAAATAACCCTATTCGTATACATTTTCATACACATTTTAAACAAAAATCATAAACGGATTTTATAAAATCGACACATCGATCGCTAATTTGCAATTTTTTTTAAATCGGTATTTTCGGAAGAGCGGCAGGCGCGGCTTACAAGAAAGACATGAAAAAACAATCGTATTTGATAACGTGAAGGGCAGTTTTCAAAAAGCTGCCTTTGTATCATATTTCTGTACAGATAGATAAAATGCCTTCAATACATTTTCATACATATTTTAAACAAAGCATGAACTTTATGAATCGACCCACATCCATAGCTAAATTTGCACTAATGTAACATCGATTTTAATTTTTCGCATAGAACAGCGTCAGAGGCATCATTTTTTACCCTAATAACCTACATAATAACTCTCCATAAAAATTTGTTATATAATTTGCATACCCTTTATGTTTCTGAACGGCATTTCTACATGTATGAACTCGTTAGACCAACGCGCTAAGCGGCGGGGCTGTTAACTGAAATTTTTGTGCATAGAGATACCTTTAAAATGCCTTATTTTTTTAATGATTATTTTTTTGACGACCGCCGTAAAACCGATTCGCCCGTTGAGTGATTGCGTCCGTTAACCGCGGACCGCCTGTACTATAATATGGTAATAATACATGCAATATGATTACACACAGTAAAACAAAACAGTTTTTATTAAACTTATCATTATTCTCATACACAACTATTATTCAATTTTTGCTAAATGGATATCTGTCAATTTTTTTTGCAAACCCAAAAATCAGGCAACAGTCTCTCTATCTCTCCTCTCTATAGAGAAACAGCTGATTGCGGAACGTCATCTGCCATAAACTATCGGGCGTTTTTATTGTGTGTTTAAGTTGGCAATGCCGATTTCAATGGTGGCCCCCCCCCCCCCCAAAAGGTAAAAAATAAAAATCCATTTTTTAACTAATTTTTTCATGTAATGGAGATCTTGAGGAAAGAATCTCTCTTTTATTTTGGCGATGAAGAGTAAACGAAATACTCTCTCTCTCGGCGACGAGGGATAATTTGAAATACGTAAAACCACTTTTTACCCTTATAAATTATTGTCATATCTTCATATAAAAAGGGCTATTTCGTGTATAATTCCTATACTCGTGAACTCAACTTTTATCTATGCGAGCCCGCCACTGACAAAAATGTATATACGTATATGAAAATCAATTAATGGTACCGTTCACAAGCAAAATTATCTTTTGAATTATAATAGTACTAGTCATGATAGCAATAATATTTTGAGAATATACATAATATTCAATTTTCAATACAAAAATATTGTTATTCTGGTAGTAAATAATAGTTTTTAATTTTAAAATGATCCTATTATGTACTCTGCATTGTCCGGGGGTTTGTGGCATGATGAAACAAAACAAATACGCATTCCTTTTTAGGCTACGTGAAATAGGAAAAACATGAATGGAATCGGTTTTTTTGCGACTTAGTTTTATTTGATATTTTCAATGATACAATAACTATCATTTCTACGACTAACATGCATCTGTTTTCAGTCCAGTGTTACCAATTTTTGCATATTTTAATGCTAGTTTTCATTTCCCTTGAGGTAATTAGCAAAAAATTTTTCAATCATCTGGCATCTGGCAGGAAAACATGCATTTGTTTCGAAATACATCTAGCATACATATTTTGACATCAAAACTTTGTAATGTTAAGTTGAATAGGATTTTCTTTTATTCTACTATGTTTGATATAATAATGTACGAAAAACAACAAAAATCTTGCAAAACCATTTTCAGGAATTGAACCGAATAGGTTTTCGAATTTATTAGGAATCAATGTAACGTAATGAACAAGTAGAAAATGTGTAATGTTAGAAACGTTTGAATCGTAACAGAGCAATCGGTTTTTGAAATTGAGGCTGGGTGGCATTTGTTTTGTGTGATGTTGAATTTTTTTAGCACTTTGTGGAGTAAATCTAGCAAGAAATTGCAATTCCCATTTGGCAACACTGGCCTGCCGACGTTTTATGTATGTTTGTTATTGAAGTTGCATCCCAAGCCCCAATTCTTTTACTCTTATGGGAAGAAGCCTAACCAATCAGATGAAGGTTATTACGTGTAATTTATGTAAAAATAAAGAAAAATACCAGAGGTCTAAATTTTACTGTTCATTTTGTTATATTGTAAATTTTCAAGGGATATTTTTTTGAGAAAAAGTAGTCTGGGTGCAGATATCAAGCCCTTCTAACTGTCAAGGTTTTGTATAGAAATAAATTGATTGGTTGTGTCTATTAACCCTAAAACGCCTATTAAGACGGATTAACCATCGAATAAAAATTGTCTTGTTAGGTGCTTAATTGACATATGGATACGTAGACAAAAAATTTTTTTTTTTTATTTTTTTTTTTGTTTGCGGAAAAAAGTTTATAGGCTTTACTTGGCAAAAACAACTTTTTGAATCACACATTTTGAGGGATTCTGGGGAGTTCACGGTTCAAGCTGTTGTTAGGTTTTAAAAGCGTTACCCAGCGCACAATTTCTTTCTTCTTCCACCAAAAAGCATCAGCGACACATCTCAGAAATCATTTCGTCACTTTGACATAATTTTAGGCTCCACTTTATATTAGATGATACATAAGAGTTTTTATATATGCAAATGTGTGCAATTTCATGTAAAAATACGACAAAAAATAACCCATGGTTGTAGCTTTATCTTTTTGAAATATTTTCATATTAAAAAAAACTCTGCCAAAATTTCACCTTTCGTTCAACTTTCACTCAACCGAAACGGTTTGAAAAATGCAATTGTTAAGCTAAAACTCCTATATTCTAGTAATCTTCATATTCTAGTAATCATTCATCAGTTTTACTTCATTTTGCAACAAATTGGAAGTCTGTAGCACAATATTTCGATTTATGAATGAATTTTTAAAAAAACATTATCCTTGCAGCCGCACGGTATCTGGCGAAAAAATCATGATTTCCTAAGTCCTGATTGTTGTATGTTGGCACCGGTTTTATAATTAGCAGTTACATAAAGATTTATATGAAAAATATGCGCAATTTCATATAGAAATACAACAAAAAAATACCAAGTTGTAGCTTTTCTCAGTTTTTTGAAATATTTTCATATAAATAACATAAGTGCCCAATTTTCTACTTTCAGTCATTTTGACTAGACCCAAATGGTCAAAATACGATATTGTAAGCTAAAACTCTTTCATTCTAGTAATATTCAATCATTCAACTTTATTTTACAACAAATTGGAAGTTTCTAGCACATATTTTGATTTTATGGTGAATATTTGTATAAAAAAAAAAAAAAAAAACAAAAAAAAAAAAAAAAAAAAAAACAAAAAAAAAAAAAAAAATTTTCCTTACGCCAGCACGAAAACTCTTCCGAAAAATCAGAATTCTTCGTCGATTGTCGTAAATGTTTGCACATATGGAAAATGTGCGCAATTATGTGTAGAATAACAACAAAAGAAAACCCATGGTTGTAGCTTTTATCAGTTTTGACATTTTTTCATATAATAATGATAAGTGCCAATTTCAACCTTGGGTCATTTCTGACTCAACCGAAATGGTCGAAAAACGCAATTGAAAGCTAAATTCTTATATTCTAGTAATATTCAACCATTCAACTTCATTTTGCAACAAACTGGAAGGTCTCTAGCACAATATTTTTGATTTATGGGTGAATATTTGTAAAAAAAAAACAAAAAAAACTTTTTCTTTACGCGCACGAAAACTCTTCCGAAAAAATCAGAAATTTTTTTTTTCGTCCGATTTGTCATAATGTTTGCAACAATTTATATTTAAACTGTTATATAAAGTTTTAATGTAAGAAAATTTGCACAATTTCATGTAGAAATACAACAAAAAATATCTCAGGTTATAGCTTTTATCAGTTTTTGAAATATTTTCATATAAATAAGTAAATAAAAAAAAATTCTACCTTCGGCCACGTTTAACTCGACCGAAAATGGTTGAAACTGCAATTGTAAGCTACAACAATTACAGTCTAGTATGGTCAAATCATTACCTTCATTTTGCAACAAAAGTAAGTCTCGCACAATATTTCAATTTATGGTGAATATTTGAAACAATTTTTTTTTTTACTTAGTGCATTAAACGAATTCATGCATCATATTGTGATAATATTTGTTAAATACCAAAAACATAGCAATTTATTGAACAATACATCCGACAAAATAATTAACTCATTATCTTTTAACCGTTTTGCTCCCACAGCACCGATTTGTATTCAATTATATATGAATTTTTTTTTTTCACACTGCATATATTTCCAATATTTTAAATATAAATATTTTTTTTCATTTCTGATGGTTGCATACTACTTCAGCAATGACAAAAAAACGGAGACAAAAATGAAAACTCTTAATCTTGAAAACTAATCATGCTATGATTTTTTCTTAAAAAAAACTTTCCCCGCTTTGGGCTCACACCTCCTGCATGGCCGCCGCATACGGGAGACACTTTCGGAAAATACCGGCTCGGCGTTCAAGTTAAAAAAAAAACCTGGAGTCACACCATCTAGGTTATTGACATCAAAATAATTTTTAAATGGAACAAAATAAAATTTAAAATAAATTTTATATACAAAAATATCTAAACATAAATTCTCATAATCTATGTATAATCTAAATTTTGTTGAGGCGCGCATCTTCCCACATAGATACATAACTGATCTATATTAACAATCTTTTCTGACAATTGTAACTAGAAACAAAATTACCTTCTCTGTCACAAAATCCACAAAAATAGGAACCTATGTCTCAAATTCCTAAGTCCTGAGACATTCAATCAGCAAATGTCTCACAGTTCCCACAAATGGAGGATTTCATGGGACACTCTAAAACTCATGAGTGGAATCTTGTACATCCAATCCTCAATCTGCACAACATCGGTTTTCCTATCTACTTGGCAGATAGGTATATGACCAAGGGGAGACTGATGATACAATACTGCGCATTTCTAGATTGGTTAAAATATCCTCCCACTGGGACTGCCACCCATTTTTTTTATCGTGGCCTACTACAAATATTAATCCCAATATGGTAGTTAGCATCTTGTGGTTCTCAGGACAGATTGCCAACTTTGCAAGTTGGTATTTTAAGAGACTGCTGTCTCTCTTCAGGTAAAGTAACGAATTAAGAAAGTTCCACAATAGCAGTATATACCAAGAGATAAATCCACAGGTAGCCATTTTAGTACTAGGTCACCTCTGCTGATAATTTCTCTTTAACCTTCTTTAGCATTGGTGAGAGAGATTTTATCTATGATATGAATCCCAGGTGGCCCTTTGAGATGTTTCATTATTACCTGTCTTTCTTTATTCAATGTTGCGCTGACCTATCATCAGGGCTTTGGCACCAACATTTGCTGCTATAAATAAAAAAAATATTTAAAAAAATTCCAGTTTATTTTGTAAAGATGCACTACTTTGGCCAGAGCACTTAGTCATTTTTAAACGATCCTAATCAGATTTTTTTTTTTTCATAAGTTGTAACTTTGTAACGGCAACTTGTATTCTTTGCAATAGTAAAGAAACAACCTCGGCGGTTCGTCCTCAGCTTAAAACACTCCTCAGAGACTGATATTACCAATCCAGAACTACAAATTTATCCACATAAAAAACATAGAAACAGATTGCAGAAAACGAATCATCTAGAAGAGAAAAGCAGTAAGAGAACATACACATGAACACTCTACAAGTCTTCTAACAATATCACTGCATTGGTCTTTTCTGGAAAGGATGTTACAAGTACCCCTTTCATTTTCAAATATGACATGGAGAAGGTACTCCAGTCTACAAAGGTTAAAATGACCATGTTGCCAACCCACTTGATGGGACTTGAGAGTATTACAAGAATACAATCTTCCTTCCACCCCTAATCACATTATGGGTATGCCTCGAGTACTATACCCAGAACAGTTATCCCCCTGGAATCCATGATCCAGTCCTACAGAATAGTTCCACCCAAAAACTCGGATCCAAACATTATCGGGGCAGTTTGATGTCCCACTATTTAACTTCAGATTTAAACCCATTCCGGCTATATCTTTTTCCCTATTTTTATCCGTTCAGATAATTTTTACAATAAGTTTGAAAAATTGCAAAATAATACTCCCAAATAAATACATCAAAATATATATGACACTCTTGGACCTCAAACATGGCAACTAATTCTCGGGTTCAAGGGCCCACTACCCCTGTCAAGGTGGTCCCACAACGAGGGGGGATTGAGGATTAGAATCAAGGTAGGAGTACTTCTTTTTATTTGGAAAAAATTCATTTTAATATGTGACCAAGGTTAAGGTTACCTTTTCATAGTCCTTAAATGCAATTTATCAGGTTCTCCTTCCTAAATGATGGAGGGGGATTTTGCATCAGCAAAACCCTTACGAACATCAACACCCTCAGGGATTTTTCTTGTTTTATTTCTGGGCCACTCTGAAACAAAAATAAAATTCAGAAGTTTGTTATAACACCTACTCATAAAAGTACGTATAAGTACAAAAATCTTCACTTAACTCACTTCTTGTAACAAATGTTTTTTTGTCACGACATAAACAATAATATAGGGAAAGTCCCCTACTTTCCAAGGAAGGAACACTGAAGTTATCATAACGAAAGAAAACAATAAAAAATGGTGACCCAAAGAAGTTTACCTATCAGGCTTGTTATTTACAGATTTGTCAGGGTTTGTCCTTCCTGATGGGGTGGAGAGTTTCCATCATCACTATGGCTCTTTTCTGGAGCACTCCTGAACAGAACTCAAATCAAAGTTAACAATAAAAACCCAGTCATAAAAGTATGTAGTAAGAATCATAAAATCTTTACTTCACTAGCTTCTTGTGACAAATGTCACTCATAGGTGGTAACTTAAGTTTTTACTTCAAAAAATGACAAACAGTTTTATACCAATTTTGTATTTTTCATAGCTAACAAACCTGAAAGTCTTAACATAGGATATTTTTTTTCCAAGCGGCAGATGGTAAACTGGTTAAAACACTCTCCGACTGTAAAGCAGTCCTGTGGGAGAACTGGCAACGCTGTGAGAAACAAGGTAAAGTTAGTTAGAAACCATACATTCACCTCATGACACACCAGTCTTTTCCTAACCGTCTTGGGGAGTAGGATGCTTAGCTTTCCCTCTCCTCCCAAGCCCATTTTTTCCCTGCCTCTGTTCACTGTTTTTTTCCAGTGTTTGAGAATGTGGTATTTGTTGGTATGGCTTCCCTCGAGTCTTCACAGCCTCGTCAATGCATGTGTATTCCAGAGGTCCAGTGCTCTAGGTTTTTGCAGTCATCACTACAGATCCCTACACAACTTGCAGTACGTGCAGAGCTCATCTTTGTACGTTGATGAATCCCTGCCAGGAATGTCGGGCTCAGCCTAAGTCGTAGAGTGGAGGTCATTTAGAAGAGGGAACATCGCAAAGTTTCCACTCTTTCCTCTTGGGAGGTAAGGTTTTTTCACCTCATCTGGACTTGTAATTGCCAAGTTTGTAAAAACTTTAGCTCTAATAATAAAGCAAAGGTATTTTCTTCATCAGCATTTTATTAATTTTTTTTTATCCTTTTTTTTACCTCTTGGTTTCTTATGGAGGGGTGGAATTTTAGAGAAAAATGAAAAGGGTGGCAAGGAGGAAGGTTGACGAATTCATGAGGAGAGATGAAGTGAAAAACGTTGGGAAAAACACCACTGAGCTGGGCACAGGAGGTGAATTGTATTAATATTAGGTGGACTGATGATAGGGACAATGGCTACAGCATTGGGAAGATAGAAGGACACTATTAGGCTACTACACTATAAAGGTAGTACTTTCCCGGTTATTCTTGCCCTATTATCAACTACAAGCTATAAAGGTAGTACTCGGTTATTGCCACAATTACCTAATTACCCTATTACACTATAAAGTTAGTACCCAGTTTTATTGTCCATAGTCGGTTAAACCAATGTACTAATTAGTTTTTATGGCATTGTCTAAAATCTGTGATTTTCAGTGACTAAACCAAACTTCTGGTTATGGCATTAATAATAGTATGGCACTGATACATATTTAATACACACACCATTTAACTGGTTATCAGCACCAAAATCCAGTTATTGGCGCCATAAATCATTAGAGTTTCATTTAATGTCTATTTTCGCTTATCATGAAGCCATCGGAATGGAAACCCCTGCTGATAACTAGGGACTGCCTGTATTTAAGAGTGGGTTCTAAACTACGAGCTCTAATTCAGACTCTAGAGGAAGCCTTCCCCTTTATTAGCTATCTAGTTTTTACTAAGTGAGATTACCATAACTTTCACCAACATTTGTCCCCCATCTATACATTCCTCACATGTAAGATCTTTCATTCAACTTGTCCCCTACAATTTACACAGATAGTATGAGTCAGAAGTGGCTTTGGTCAACCTGGTTTTACACTCCTCCCTACAATACCTAATGCTGGAGGTACTTTGTCCACATGACTGTCAAAATGGTATTTATTTCAAAAAAAAAAACTATCTTCTCTAAATTTAAGGCTACACTAAAACTGAATACTTCACCAACTACTGAAGGCTGGCTCAAAATCACGATGTAATAAGACAAACACAGATGCTCCAAACATTCATGTACCCATCAAAACCCAGCAGAAAACAAAAAAAGTGGTCTTTTGCTCTGTTGTTTCTTATTGGTACATCAAAACAGTCAGCGGGTTAGTCACCCACCCAAAATCAATAGAAGTGAGAAAGCAATTTCACATTTAAGCGCCACACAAGTGGAAAAATACAGCTATGAAATTACTTAGTGAGTTCATAATAAAACAACTGAATTACATGATAAAATGTAAAGGAAAACTTAGTTTTAATTCCTTGCTTTGCCAGCAAAAAGTAAGTGCAAACATCAGAATTACTTAAGAAGATACAAATCTAATGAAACAAACTTTTATTTCTTTGCTATGGCAGTAAAATGTAAGTTCAAAAATTAAGAATATCATATGTCCTTATAACAAACTTTACAGTACAGTACCTTTCCTGCTACTCTAATCCTTTTCCTGGTAGGCGACAAATTAACACACGATATACCAGAGTTCTCATCTGCCTCTCTACCACGCTTATTTACCATAAGGCCCCGTTTTCCCAATATTTTACCCCCAAAGTTATCATCAGAGATGTTCTGTGCAGGTGCGATGTCTGCTCTTCCACCCGATACCTGACATAAGACAAGCTAATTAATATGTGAAGATGTGGTTTCATGAGAGACAGAGAAAAAAAATAGCAAACAAAAGCTATTCCCTTTACAATATGTTAGATTATTAGAATGAAGATGCAACTCAAAAAACTATTTTACAAGACAAATTGAATTGTAAAATGTGACCAAAGGTTACCTTCTCAAAGCTTTCAAATAAAAACACTCAACATCAATGATGTTCCAGAACCTTATTGCTCTGTAAACAACATGAAACAGAATCAAATAAGAGAATCTGTCTTCAAGAAAATACCTCTGACCTAGTTAGACATCATGAGTCTTGACTTATTCACTTAAAGTCCCTCATTTGAGGGATAGATATCAATGTTATTGAAATTACCAAAAAATAAATAAATAAAATAACAATACTTGGGAGTAGTTTCTGACATCAGAATGTACATAGGCCTCGATAACCGCGGGGTATAGGGTCCAGAACCCCCCGTGATAAGTAAATAACCAGTGTTATCATGGTACCCCCCTTAAAATCACTTTAAACTGCCTACTTTAATAATTCACACCCCACCCGAAACCACTATTTCAATGTTTTATAACTGCCTACTTTAGTTCAAGCTTCCAAATATGTCTTTCAACTATCACCTTAAACTAAATTCAAGACATTTTCAAAAGTTTATTATTTCCTATCTTCAATTCCCCTTCATCAGATCAGCAAGCAAAAGCATATACCTAACAATTCCTTTCTATTTTCATGATTTGGCTGCTGCACCAAACTAAAAGTACATAGTATATATCTATTTTGTGAATGAACATATTTATGATAAAAAAAACATTTACTGTAAAGATTACTCCACCCAACTATAATATTAATGTATAAACAGCAAATTACAGCAATAAAAACCTAGTTTGTCTTTGTTTACGTTTAGAATCAGCTGATGGTACCGTTTTATTAACCGAAAGAATTAGTTTTGGAACAAACAATTTAGTTGCTAAAAGAAACTATTTATTAATGGAATTATTATTATTTTTAACTTTGTACATAGTTTATGAATTATGATAACAGTAATTCATATTCATTCAGAGAGAAGGGAGAGAGAGGAAGAGAGAAGAGAGAGGAAGAGAGATAGAGAGAGAGAGGAGATGGAGAGGGGAGAGAGAGAGAGAGAGAGAGGAGCGAGAGAGAGAGAGAGAGAGAGAGAGAGACCAGAGGCGCCGCTTGGGGGGACGAGAGTAACTGTTGAATAGCTTGAGAGAGCAGCTTAGGACGAAGCGTACTGTTACTAGCTTAGCTCGGGAATAACATAATGAAATCTGTATTTTAAATACTTTTAGGGTTTTGATAAGAAAGAAACGCATAGTGCATATTTTCTTGTATACTGTTATAATTGGTGATCAATCCGCATTGAGCAAACTTTAAAAGTTGTATTGAAGCAGATTTCGTAAATCACAAAGAATAAAAGATCATTTTGTTCTCTTATTATGAGATATAATTTCATTTGATAGGAGAGGAGAGAGAGAGAGAGAGGAGAGAGAGAGAGAGAGAGAGAGATAGAGAGAGAATTTTGCTATTTACATTCATAGTACTTTAACATTTGTAAATGAGTGTATCCTAAAATGCATTTAGTCATGAAAAGAAGAAGAAACACAATAATTAGTGAATCTTGCTCTATGATATAAAAATTCGTGATTTCGCTAATTTTCCAGGATATACGTAGTATTGGGCTCCACAAAAAAGTAAGTAAAGTGATTTTATGACAGAAATTTAGAGATACTTACGTAAAATACTATCGGTAGTTTGTAGAACGGTGTAATCCCTATCACACTGTGTAAAGATAGTATGTAGAACGAGACTAGGTTTGGTGACGTCACGGTGGTCATACGTATTTTTTTCGTGAATAAATATACATTTATGATAAAAAAAATAGTTACTGTACTGCTTTAGAGTACCATACTGTAATATTAATGTAATCACCTCAAAATAATCGTTGCATGCTGTAAACATGTAAAGTGTATTTTTTGTCTTTTGAAAAATGCAATTCCCAAGGAATTATTCCTTGAAGAGGCTTTTTATTATGAAGATATGCCCAATACTATATAAGACATGCGTCTTATTATGAATATATATGACAATAATATATAAGGTAAAAAGGAAAAATGGTTACTACGTTTAAGCTTCGTCGCCGATCGCAAACAGCAATACGATAATCTATGACAATTATCGTTTGTATGACTCCGGTGTTCAGAGAAGTTGATTGCGTTATACCAAAACAATAATGAAGTTCGAATTGAAAATTAATGTATTCCTAAATGTTATTGCTACTGTAATTACACTACTACTATCAACATTTCTAAAAGGTTAAGAATGACGAAAAGTGCTGTTAAGTGTAACTCGATGTTTACATTTCTGCTGGCCGCTCAACTACAAGTTGATGTCAATGATGTGGGATTATTCCATGAATAGGCTATATATTATGAAGATATGTCAATCATATATAAGGTGAGAATGGTTTTATTACCTTTACTGTCAGTTAATATCATTATGTGAATCTGTTTATGCATTTGTTGCTGATCCACGACTAAGCAAGGGCCCACTATACTTCAAGATACAAAATAAACTATTCTGTTTCAATAAATATAAAACAAAAATTTGCACTTTGATTTAATTTAGGCAAACTACCAAATAAGAGGCAAATGATTCTTTCCAAATTTCCAATTACCCTTTCATTCAATCTGAGATTGCCATTATAATAGGACTGACGCCTGTTAACTGACTTACATTAACTATTATGGCTATATAGTTGACTGTATTTGCTTTCTTCAGATTCGCACTCTCGTGGATTTTTTGGGGGGAACTAATCTGAAAAATTATTTGAGGGGGGACTAGCTCACTCGCACACTTTTCTGTGAATAAACATTCACTAACTAGTGTGTTTTGATGTTGTTTTCATGCCTAAATACATTCTTATGATACAGAAATGTAACTTTCAAATATTAATACTGATTAATATTGTATTAAAACTTTAATAAAATTAAATATCAAATAATAAAAATAATAATTCTCTCCCTCCCTCTTTCTCTCTTATTGATATGCATATTTTTGTATGGTAGAAAAGTTATTTATCAATTTTAAAACAATAAATACCAATGTACCCTTTACAATTATTTGCAAATTAATTGGCAAATTTTGCGTGGGGATGGTAGGAGTGAATTTTATGTAAAATAAAGATACCAGAGATCTAATTACTGTTCATTTGTATATTGTAAATTTCAGGGATATTTTTGAGAAAAAGTAGTCTGGGTGCAGATATCAGCCTTCTAACTGTCAAGGTTTTGTATAGATAAATTGATTGATTGTGTCCTTTAACCCTAAAACGCCTATTAAGACATATTAACCATAGAATAAAATTGTCTAATAGGTGCTTAATTGACATATGATACGTAGACAAAAAAAAAAAAAAAAAATTTTTTTTTTATTTGCGGAAAAAAAGTTATAGGCTTACTTGGCAAAAACTTTTGAATCACACATTTTGAGGGATTCTGGGAGTTCACGGATCAAGCTGTTTTGTTTACAAGCGTTACCCAGGCGCAAATTTCTTTCTTCTTCCACCAAAAAGCATCAGCGACACATCTCAGAAATCATTTCGTCACTTTGACATAATTTAGGCTCCACTTTATATTAGATGATACATAGAGTTTTATATATGCAAATGTGTACAATTTCATGTAAAATACAACAAAAAATAACCCATGGTTGTAGCTTTTATAAGTTTTGAAATATTTTCATATAAAAACAATCTGTGCCAAAATTTCAACCTTCGGTCAACTTTCAATGCAATTGTAAGCTAAAACTCCTATATTCTAGTAATATTCAATCATTTTACTTCATTTTGCAACAAATTGGAAGTCTGTAGCACAATATTTCAATTTATGTGAATTTTTGAAAAAAAAAAAAAAAAACATTATCCTGCGGCCGCACGGTAACTGGCGAAAAAAATCATGATTTCCTTCGTCTGATTGTTGTAATGTTTGCACCGTTTTTATATTAGCAGTTACATAAAGTTTTATATGAAATATGCGCAATTTTCATATAGAATACAACAAAAAAAATAACCAAAAGTTGTAGCTTTTATCAGTTTTGAATAATTTTATATAAATAACAAATAATGCAATTTTCACCTTCAATCAATTTTGACTTGACCCAAAATGGTCAAAATAACGATATTGTAAGCTAAAAACTCTTTCATTTTAGTAAATATTCAATCATTTAACTTATTTTACAACAAATTGGAAGTCTCTAGCACAATATTTTGATTTATGGTGAATAATTGTAAAAAATTCTTTTTATCTTACGCCAGCACGAAAACTCACCAAAAAATCAGAAATTCTTTTGTCGGATTGTCGTAATGTTTGCAGCAGATTTTTATATTAGCCGTTACATAAAGTTTTATATGTGAATATGTGCGCAATTACCGTGTAAAATACAACAAAACGACACCCATGGTTGTAGCTTTTATCAATTTTGATATTTTTTTCATATAAAATAATGACAAGTGCCAAATTTCAACCTTGGGTCATTTCTGACTCGACCGAAATGGTCGAAAAACACAATTTGTATTGTAAGCTAAAATTGCTTATATTCTAGTAATATTCAATCATTTAACTTTATTTTGCAACAAACTGGACAAGTCTCTGAGCACAATATTTTGATTTATGTGAATATTTGTAAAAAAAAAAAAAAAAAAAAAAAAAAAAAACTGTTTTTTCCTTTACGCCAGCACGAAAACTCTTCCGAAAAATCAGAAATTTCGTCCGTCGATTGCAAGTTATGCACCAATTTCTATTAACTGTACATAAGTTTTATATAGGGAAAAATCGTGCACAATTCATGTAGAATACAACAACAAATATCTCATGGTTATAGCTTTTATCGTTTGAAATATTTTCATATAAATAAAGTAAATAAAAAAATTCTACCTTCGGCCACGTTTAACTCGACCGAAATGGTTGAAAACTGCAATTGTAAGCTACAACACTTACAGTCTAGTAATGGTCAATCAATTACCTTCATTTTGCAACAAAAGGTAAGTCTCACACAATCTTTCAATTTATGGTGAATATTTGGAAACAACAATTTTTTTTTTTTACATTAGTGCGTTACGAATTCATGCATCATATTGTGATAATATTCGTTAGATACCAAAAACATAGCAATTTAGTGAACAATACATCGACAAAATAATTAACTCATTAGCTTTAACCGTTTTGCTCACAGCACGATTTGTATTCAATTATATATGAAATTTTTTTCACACTATCATATATTCCAATATTTATAAATATTTTTTTTCATTTCTGATGGTTGCATACTAAACTTTAGACAATGACAAAAAAAGGAGACAAAAATGAACTCTTAATCTTGAAAACTAATCGAACTATGATTTTTTTTTTTTTTAAACTTTCCGCTTCGGGGCTCACTCCTGCATGCCGCCGGCATACGGGAGACACTTTCGGAAATACCGGCTCGGCGTTTAAGGTTAAACCTGGAGTCACACATCTAGGTTTATTGACACCAAATCATTTAAAATGGGAACAAAATAAAATTTAAAATAAATTTTATATAAAAATATCTAAACAAATATAATTTCTCACATAATCTATGTATAATCTAAATTTTGTTGAGGCGGCGCATCTCCCACATAGATACATAACTGATCTATATTACAATCTTTTCTCACAATTGTAGCTAGAACAAAATTACCTTCTCTGTCACATCCACAAAACAGGAACCTATGTCTCAAATTTTTAAGTCTGAGACATTCAATCAGCAAATGTCTCACAGTTCCCAAAAACTGGAGGATTTTCATGGGACATCTAAAACTCATGAGTGAATCTTGTACATCCAATCCTCAATCTGCACAACATCGTTTCCTATCTACTTGGCAGATAGGTATATGACCAAGGGGAGACTGATGATACAATACTGCACATTTCTAGACTGGTTAAAATATCCTCCCACTAAGACTGCCAACATTTTTTTTATCGTGGCCTACTACAGAATATAAATCCCAATATGGTAGTTAAGCATCTTGTGGGTTCTCAGGAGCAAGAATTGCAACTTTTGCAAGTTGGTATTTTAGAGACTGCTGTCTCTCTCTTCAGGTAAGTAACGAATAAGAAAAGTTCCACAATAGGCAGTATTTAAACCAAGAGAAATCCACAGGTAGCCATTTTAGTACTAGGTCACCTCTGCTGATAATTTCTCTTTAACCTTCTTTAGCATTGGTGGAAGAGAGATTTTATCTATGATATATGAATCCCAGGTGCCCTTTGAGATGTTCATTATTACCTGTCTTTTTTTTTTTTTATTTTTTTAGTTTCCCCCTTTCTTTTTTTATTTAATTGCGCTGACCTATCATCAGGCTTTGGCACCAACATTTGCTGCCATAAATATATGTCAAAAATCAAATCCAGTTTATTTTTTGATAAAGATGCAATACTTTGCCAGAGCACTTAGTCATTTTAACGATCCTAATCAGATTTTTTTTTCATAAGTTGTAACTTGTGTAACGGCAACTTGTATTCTTTGCAATAGTAAAGAAACAAACTTGGTGGTTCGTCTCGCTTAAACACTCCTCAGGAACTGATATTACCAATCCAGAACTACAAATTTATCCACATAAAACATAGAAACAGATTGCAGAACGAATCATCTAGAAGAGAAAAGCAGGTAAGAGAACATACACAGAACACTCTACAAGTCTTCTAAAACATATCTGCATTGGTCTTTTCTGGAAAGGATGTACAAGTAACCCTTTCATTTTCAAATATGACATGAGAAGGTACTTCAGTCTACAAAGGTTAAAATGACCATGTTGGCAAACCCACTTGATGGGACTTGAGAGTATTACAAGAATACAATCACTTCCACCCTAATCACATTATAGGTATGCCTCGAGTACTATACCCAGAACCGTTATCCCCCTGGAATCCATGATCCAGTCCTGGCAGAATAGTTTCCACCCAAAACTCAGATCCAAACATTATCGGGCAGTTGATGGTCCCACTATTCAACTTCAGATTTAAACCCATTCCCAGCTATATCTTTTCCTATTTGTCAGGTCAGATAAATTTTACAATAAGTGGAAAATTGCAAAATAATACTCCACCCAAATAAATACATCAAATATATATGACACTCTTGGACTCAAACATGGCAACTAATTCTCGGGTTCAAGGGCCCACTAACCCTGTCAAGGTGGTCCCACAACGAGGGGGGATTGAGGATTAGAATCAAGGTAGGAGTACTTCTTTTTATTTGGAAAAATTCATTTTAATACGTGACCAAGGTTAAGGTTACCTTTTCAGAGTCCTTAAATGCAGATTTATCAGGTTCTCCTTCCTGATGGGATGGAGGATTTGCATCCAGCAAACCCTTACTAACATCAACACGCCTCAGGGATTTTCTTGTTTCTGGGCCACTCTGAAAGAAAATAAAATCAGTTTGTCAATAACACCTACTCATAAAAGTACGTAGTAAGTACAAAAATCTTCAATTAAAACTCACTTCTTGTAACAAATGTTTGTCACGACATAACAATAAATATAGGGAAAGTCCCAACTTCCAAGGAAGGACACTGAAGTTATCATAACGAAAACAATAAAAATGTTATTGTCATGATACAATAAAGTTTTATGCATACTTACCTGGCAGATATATACTTAGCTATAGACTCCGTCGTCCCCGATAGAAATTCGAATTTCGCGGCACACTCTACAGGTAGGTCAGGTGATCTACGCCCCGCCGCTGGTGGCGGGATAGGAATCATTCCCGTTTTCTAAGACAGATTTTCTCTTCCACCTTGGTCTCCTGAGGAGATGGTCGGGTGGGCCATACACCGCGATATATCCTGCCAGGTTAAGTATGCATAAAAACTTTAGTTGGTATCATGACAATAACATTTTTATGCATTCAACTTACCTGTCAGATATATACTTAGCTGATTGGCACCTTTGGCGGAGGGTAAGAGACAGCTAATCTACTGAAATAGACAGGAAACAACATATGTTGTAGGTAATAAAATTAAAAACCTTGATTCCTACCTGTGTTAGCGAAAGACTTCATGGCTACTGCCTAGGAGCCCGTATCGCTTCAAGAGCCTCAGCGAGGTAGTGACCTCATGCTAAGAGTTCTTGATGGTCTGTTACAGGGGTCTTACCCACTTACGCTTCAGAACCTTAGGATCTTTGTCAATGGGGTCCTATCCACTTACATGACAAAACACCTTGCCTATTGGCATGATCATAGAGCACGACACTAATCCCGATCACCTGATCCTCATTGGGGTTAGTACTAAGATTGAAAGGAGTCATCCCCGAATATCCTTTCAAGCAACCCACAACTCACAACAATATTCAAACTAATTATTAAAATACAAATTAAAAACAAAACAAAGAAAGATCAGCCGGTACTGCTCCATTGTTTCCCAGCATACTAAATCCGCTGATACATAAGGTCCAAGAGCGAAACATTTATCGTATGTTATTCTAACTCCTTTAAATAGTGGGATGCAAATACTGAATTGCACCTCCAATAAGTTGCTGCTAAATGTTTCTCATGGACATATTCTTCGTAAAAGAAAGGGAAGTTGCCACAGCCTGGACTTCGTGAGCTTTCACTCTCAGCAGCTTTAAAGAGTTCTCTTGGCAATTCCTATGAGCTTTGGTAATTACATTTCTGAACAAAGAAATGCCAGTGCGTTCTTTGACATAGTCTCTTGGGGTTTCTTACCGAACACAAAGACCTTGTCGACATCCCTGAAGCGTGTCTTCTTTTCTAAAATAAAATTTTAAGGTCCTGGACTGGGCAAAGGGACCGATCCAACTCTCTTCCTACCAGAGAAGAGAGTCCCTTGACTTCGAAACTTCTAGGCCAAGGTTTAGAAGGGTTCTCATTTCTTTGCTAGGAAAAGATCTGGAAAGAAATGACAGCCGAGTCTTTTCTAAATCCACCCGAGAGTCCAAAGCATACAATTCCACTGATCCTCTTAGCAGTTGCGAGAGCCACAGGAATATGGATTTGCTAGTAAGATCTCTGAATGAGATTTTATCTATAGGTTCGAACCTGGTCCGACATCAAGAACTTTAGGACAAACGTTCCAGGTTCCAAAACTCGGGGGAAATCGACGATCTCAATTTCGTAGTCGAAAGACCTGATGAGATCATGAAGATCCTTATTATTCTCGAGATTCAGCCCTCTGTTTCTAAAAACGGCTGAGAGCATGCTCCTATATCCCTTGATAGTTGATACGGCCAATTTGGATTCTTCTCTAAGAAGAGAGAAAATCCGCGATTTCGGTTACAGAGGTATTGGAGAGGACAGCTTCTTCGACCTACACCATCTACGGAAAACTTCCCACTTCGATTGGTATACCCGCAGGGTAGAGGTTCTGCGGGCTCTAGCAATTGAAATTGCCACTCTTTCTTTGAAAAGCCTCTCGCTCTGACCAGTCTTTCGATAGTCAAAACGCAGTCAGGGAGAGACTTTGGATGTTTTTGTGGAACCTATCGAAGTGGGGTTGTCTGAGCAGATCTGTCCTGTCTGTAGAGATCTGGGGAAGTCCACCGTCCATCCAGTACCT
The DNA here is from genome assembly GCF_015104395.2 of Macrobrachium nipponense. Classification (NCBI taxonomy): domain Eukaryota; kingdom Metazoa; phylum Arthropoda; class Malacostraca; order Decapoda; family Palaemonidae; genus Macrobrachium; species Macrobrachium nipponense. The sequence continues at coordinate 46,187,841 of NC_087220.1, read as the reverse complement.
CTGAACCCAAATTCGGGGAAGGCCAAAAGGGAGCATTAAGAAGTCATTCTCATTCCTTCCGATGCCACAAATTTCCTTACTACTTCCCCCAGCAATTTGAATGGGGGAATGCGTATGCGTCTAGCCTGACCAATCCATGAGGAAGGCATCGTCGCTGTGGCTCTGGGATCTTCTTCTAGCGAGCAGAAGTTGTCTATTTTCCTGGAGAGAAACGTGGCAAACAGGTCGATCTGGGGTTCTCCCCACCCCGGAGTGGACCATATTTGTCTGTGCAGAACTCCTGAGTGGACACATCCACCATCTGTCGGGAGAACCTGGTTTCCTTTCATGCTCAACCCTGTCGGCTGTCTGCCCTTAGGTTATTTTTTACTCCTTGGACACAAACCTTGTAACGCCAGAATAATGCCCCGTTTCCTCTGTCCCAGGTTTAATAGAGCTCTCGCTATTTCGTTCAGAGAGAAAGAGTGAGTGCCCCCTTGATTCCGGATGTTAAGCCAGAGCTGTGGTGTGTTGTCGGAATTGACTTGAACTACCACCCCTCTGACTCCGCCTTCGAAGTATTCCAGGGCTAGATGAATTGCCAGGAGTTCCTTCGCATTGATGTGCAGAGTAGTTTGTTGTCTGGTCCAAATACCTGCTACTTCCTTTTGGGACCCCAGTGTTGCTCCCCAACCTGTTTCCGAGGCATCGGAAAACAACACTCGGTGAGGGTTCCGAATCAAGAGGGACACCCTTCGTTCCTTGGTTTAATGGGGTTAACCACCACTTTAGGTCTGATTTTATCCCCTGTTGGATGGGAAAAACGTCTGACAACGTCTCCTGTCTTTTGACTCCACGTCCTCTATAGATAAAATTGCAGAGGTCTGAGATTTAACTCCTTCCCAGGAAATGAACTGCTCTAACGAGGAAAGGGTGCCCAGCAGACTGAGCCATTCCCTCGCCGAGGTCCGTTCTTTCCCTAAGAAGTTCGAGATCTTTTCCCTAAAGCCTTCGAGTTAATTCTGTTCTTTGAGATGGAAAACCGGAGCCCGAAAAACAAAAACCCCCGAGAATCCATCTGTATCCCCAGATAAGACTATGTTCTGTCTGGGGATCAATTGTGATTTCTCGAGTTCACGAGCAGTCCCAGAGATTTTGTCAAGTTCAAAGTCTTCTCCAAGTCCTTCAAGCACTGAATTTTCCGATTTTTGCTCTTATTAGCCAATCGTCCAGATTCAAGGGATATATTTATGCCCCTCTAGATGTAGCCATCTCGCAACATTCATCATTAGCCTCGTGAAACACTTGAGGGCCAAGTGAGAAACGGACGAAGCATAGGGCTCTCAATTGGTATACTTTCCCCTGCATTCATGAAATCGGAATATTTCTTCGATGATGGATTGCAGGGGACATGAAAGTATGCATCTGTAGATTAACGGAGAACATCCCAATCTCCTGCGACGAAAGAAGCCGCAAGACCGATTTTGATTGTTTCCATAGAGAACTTTGTGTTCTCACAAATCAGTTTCAATGCGCCCACATCCAGGACCGGTATCCTCCCTCCCGAGGATTGCGGAACCAGAAAAGTAAGGTTGTACGAATCCTCGGGAATGCGGTCCCGAACCACTTCGATGGCTCCTTTTGACAACATTTTTTTTCTTTGTTTCTACCAGTTGCAATAATGCTGTCTTTCTTGGCAGGGTCCCTGTATTGGGCGGACAGTTCCCTCGGGTTCGTATTCAAGGGAGGGTTCTTGTCTCGAAAGGGATCATATATCCTTTGTTTACCACGGAAAGGAGACCAAATTTATGCCTTCTCCGAGCATTCTTCGAACATTTCCGAAGCTGGCTCCTACCACGAGTGCTTGAAGGACTGTTGTCTCATTTCGCTCTTATTGATAGTTGAAGGAAGATCCTACCTCTCTTCTGCATTCCTCTCTTCTTAAAAGAGGGGTCTGCCGAGGTACTCCTCGAAAGGGCTGTTGAGGAGACGATTTCTCTCCTTAATAGGACCCGAATCCTCGCTTTCTTTGCAGATTGGGCCAAGAAGAGCTTGTGTGGCCTTTTCTGTCAAAGAATGAGAATATCTTTTACTAGATTTGAAGGAGGAAACAATTGGTTCCGACAGCGGAGCCATACAGAAGAGATGACCTCTGAGTAGGAGTAACTGGCTTTCGTCAGAAAAGAGCTAAATAAGACTTCTTCTTCAGAATACAGTTCAAAACAGAGAGGCCACTCTTCTGATCCATCCTGAACCGCCTTTTTTGGTCCATACAGGAAAGAAACTATGAAGGAATCTGGGCCTAAGAGATCCTTCTCTTGTGGGCTTTTTGGCCAACACCCAAAGGGACCAGTCTAAGAAGTTTAAAACTTCTAAGACATAAACACCCTTGAGTGAGATGGGTCCATCTCAACAAGTCCCCCATGTCGATCTTTGCTAATGACAAGGCTTGTTCTCCTAGACGAATCTACCAGATTCGAAAAATCTGCTTCGGCAGGAAGAGGGAGGATGCGAGAACCCGTGGTTTGGCCCGTCTCGTACCAAATTCCCTTCTTTCTGATAGTCTGGAAGGAGGGCAGGTAAAGACTGTCTTCCAGCCCTTCTCCTTGGATTCCAACAATTTCCTACGGATAGGGAGAGCCTTTGTTCATGGAAATGTTGGCTCATTTTAATAAAAGGATGGATTGTTTCGGGACCTTCGTGCTTGTAAATAGGACCTTGGAGAAGGAGAGCCGTCCGGGCTTAAAGAGTCCCCAATAACTCTTGAAGTCAAGAGGGCTGCCAGCGTCTTGTAATCTGACAAAACCCGGTAGCCGAAGTGATCGTCAGGAGTCCGAAATCTCTTCCAAATCCAATTCCGAAGAGGATTGTTTATTTCCAGCAGGAGGACTGGCCTCTGCAACATCAACCCCACTCGCGCAAGAACGACGACCGCCTGTGCGATAACTTGCGGTCCTTACGAGAGATAGGTTTGATCCTGCAACAACGACCTTATCCTTCTCCTGGCAAGAGCGATGCCGCTTGTGCGACACCTTTCTCTCCTGTCAGACGAAGGATGTCCTCTCCTACGCTTTTCTCCGGAACCACTACTGTCTTGACAAGGGCTACGGCCCGCTGTGCGACAACTAGAGCCCTGTCAGGTAAAGAGTTTATCCTCCGAAAGCTAAACAAATCTTCTTGGCTTAATTGTCTTTGGCAAGAAGTCCGTCTCTTATTTTCACTTGTGGCTCATTGCGCCGGGTTGGCGCTCGTGATTCCTTGCGCCAAGCTGGCGCTTCTGCGCATTATGGCGGCTCGGCTCTTCTGAATCGTATGGAGTCTCAAAAGATTCTGGCGCATTTTCGCAAGGTTAGCTGTTTTTGGGCGCATTCTCATACTCCTCTGAGTATAGCCAAAACTTCCGTTTCTCTTCTTCTTCCATTGGTCTGCTTATTGGAGGAGAGGGGTCCTTTTACAATGGGAGTCCTTAGTAAACAAAACTACTAAGGCAGAAAGTTGCTTCCTGCACATTGGGATTAATTTGTTGCCAGGCGCATTCTCTTTTTCCCTTCCCTGATTCAGGTGCGGGATGTCTAGAAGCGGAAGGAAAAACTCCGATTTCCGTTAGGAAACCATTCCTTTTCTTCTTCTCCACAAGGTGATATATCGGAGGAAAAAAGCTCAGGCTTGAATCCAATAGTTGGAGCCTTCCAAATTTCTCTTTAAGGGCGTGGACAGTTCATAGAACTCCATCCCCTTACATTCGGTGAAGAATCTGACGAGAAAAACAACTTCTTTAGGATGCTTTTCGATATCGATCATTGCAGTTCGGGTCGTCACAGAAATCTGCCGAGGGGACGCATGATCGGTGGGGATGCAACATAACCTCCGGAAGGCTTTTGACATTCCTTCTCTCTGGGCCTGTGAGCTTGGAAGAGGTCTAGGCTGGGACGCGAGATGTGAAGCCGATCAGACCACCCTCCACTGCACTCAGGGGACATTAATCACTATCACGTGCTTACCTTTCAACGTCAGCATTTGACGTTCATCCCTGTGTAGCGCAGCTTAAGATCTGCAATTTCGTTGCCGGGATTGCAGTCTTAGTACTAGAGGAAGAAGATTACAGGTTTTAGGGTTAGGTGTTAATTTAATAGGCTCGTTTAGAGCGAGACTATTTACGCTTCTGGAGGAAGCCTTCCCTACCCTATCCATATCTTAATTCCTTAAAATATGAATTTAAATTCTTCCATTCTGCTCATTCATATTTAACACATTCATCACAGGTGTTAGAAATTGAACATTCATTCCGTCTACACCCTTTACAACTGTGTGAGGGGTCTACTCGAGCTTTCAGGTGTAGCCTCAACATGCTCATTAATTTACACACTGTATTCTAACCGTTAAAGCTAGAATCCGACATCATGAGAAAATCCAAAACCAAGTCAAAAAACAGTCACGAAGAGTAGCCAAACCAAAGATCCAATACCGTCCCACCAAAATAACCGGCTTAGAAGATCAATAGCGATGAAAAAAAACACGAAAATCAAATCAGGAGTAACAAACAACAATGTTGCTGCACGGACGATAGAAAAAATCTGTCTTAGAAAACGGGAATGAATTTCCTATTCCGCCACCAGCGCGGGGGGTTAGATCACCTGACCTACTGTAGGTGTGCCGCGAAATTCGAATTTCTATCGAGGACGACGGAAGTCTTAGCAAGTATATATTTGACAGGTAAGTTGAATGCATAACAAAAATGTGACCAAAAGAAGTTTACCTTATCGCTGTTATTTAACAGATTTTGTCAGGTTGTCCTTCCCCTGATGGGGTGGAGAGTTTCCATCATACTAGGGATCTTTCTGGAGCACTCTGAAACAGATCAACAAAGTTAACAATAAAACCAAGTCATAAAAGTATGTAGTAAGTCATAAAATCTTTACTTCACTAGTTTTGTGAAAATGTCACTCATGGTGTAACTTAAGTTTTTACTTCAAAAAATGACAAAGTTTTATACCAATTGTATTTTTCATAGCTAACAACTGAAGTCTTAACCAAATAGGATATTTTCCAAGCGGTAGATGGTAAAGGTTAAAACACTCTCGACCTGTAAAGCAGTCTGTGAGTAAAACTGGCAACGCCTGTGAGAACAAGGTGAAAGGTAGTTAGAAAACCATACATTCAAACCTCATGACACACCAGTCTTTCCTAACCGTTCTGGGGAGTAGATGGCAGGCTTTCCTCTCCTTCCCAAGCCCATTTTTTCTTGCCCTCGTTCTGTTTTTTCCAGTGTTGAGAAAATGTGTATTTGTTGGTATGGCTTCCCTCGAGTCTTCCAGCTCGTCAATGCATGGTATTCCAGAGGTTCAGTGCTCTAGGTTCTTTGCGTCATCAACTACAGATCCCTACACAACTTGGCAGTACGGGCCGAGATTATCTTTGTACGTGATGAATCCGCCCGGAATTCGGGCTCAGCCTAAGTCGTAGAGTGGAGGTCATTAGAAGATGGGAACATCGCAAATTTCCACTCTTCCTCTTGGGAGGAGGTTTTGTCAACTTCATCTTGCTTGTAATTGCCAAGTTTGTAAAAAACTTTAGCCTTAATAAATCAAAGCAAAGGTATTTTCTTCATACAGGCATTTTATAATTTTTTTATGACTTTTTTTACCTCTTGGTTTTTACGGAGGGGTGCGTATTTTAAGAGAAAATGAAAAGGGGCGAAGGAGGAGGTTGAGAATTCATGGAGGGAGAGATGAAGTGAAAAACGTTGGAACCACTGAGGGGCACAGGAGTGAATGGTATAATATTAGGTGGACTGTGATAGGGGACAAGGCTACAGCAGGGGAAGATAGGACACTATTATATACTACACTATAAAGGTAGTACCCGGTTATTTCCACTATATCAACTACACTATAAAGGTAGTACCTCGGGTTATTGCCACAATTTACAATTACCTAATAAAGGTAGTACCCAGTTTTGCCAGAGTCGGTCAGGACAATTCAGTTTTATGGCAAATTGTCTAAAATCTGTGATTTCCGTGAATTAAACCAAACTTCTGGTTATTGGCATTAATAATAGTTATGGCACTGAACATATTTAATACACACACCATTTAACTGGTTATCAGCACCAAAATCAAGTTATTGGCGATTAAATCATTATGAGTTAATTTAATGTCTATTTTCGCTTATCATGAAGCCCATCGGAATGAAACCTGCTGATAAACTAGGGGACGCCTGTATTAAGAGTGGGTTCTTAAATTACGAGCTCTAATTCAGACTCTAGAGAAGCCTCTACTTTATTAGTATCTAGTTTTTCTCATAGTGAGGATTACCACAACGTTCACCAAATTTGTCCCAATTATACATTCCTTCAAATGTAAAGATCTTTCATTCAAAACTTGTCTCCCTACAATTGACACAGATAGATGAGCAGAAGTGGCTTTGGCAACCTGTTTTACACTCTCCCTACAATACCTAATGTGGAGGTACTTTGATCCAACATGACTGTCAAAATGGATTATTTAAAAAAAAAAACTAATCTTCTCTTAAATTTAAGGCTACACTAAAACTGACTGCCTTCACAACTACTCTTAGGCTGGCTCAAAATCACGATGTAATAAGACAAAAACAGATGCTCCAAACATTCCATGTACCATCAAACCAGTAGAAAAACAAGTGGTCTTTTGCTCTGTTGTTTCTATGTTACTCAAAAAAGGTAGCGGGTTAGTCACCACCCAAAATCAATAGAAGGTGATAAAGCCAATTTCACATTTAAGCTGCTACACGAAAGTGGCAAAAATACAGCTATGAAATTAATTGTGAGTTACATAAATAAAACAACTGAATTACATGATAAAATGTAAAGGAAACTTAGTTTTAATTCCTTGCTTTGCCAGCAAAAAGTAAGGCAAACATCAGAATTACTTAACGAAGATCCAAATCTAATGAAAACAAACTTTTATTTCTTTGCTATGGCAGTAAAAGTATAGTGCAAAAAATCAGAATATATATGTCCTTATTGTACAAAACAAACATTTACCGACAGTACCCTTTCCTGACTACTCTAATCCTTCCTGGTAGGCGACAAAGTAAACAGAGATACCAGGTTCTCATCTGCCTCTCTACACGCTTATTTAACATAAGGCCCGTTCTTCCCAATATGTTAGCCTCCCAAGTTATCATCAGAGATTTCTCGTTGCAGGTGCGATGTCTGCTCTTCCACCCGATACCTGACATAAGACAAGCTAATTAATATGTGAAGATGTGGTTTCATGAGAGGACAGAAGAAAAAAAATAGCAAACAAAAGTATTCCTTTACATATGTTAGATTATTAAGAATGAAGATGCAACTCAAAAATATTTACAAGACAAATGAATTGTAAAATGTGACCAAAGGTTACTTTCTCAAAAGCTTTCAAATAAAAACACTCAACATCAATGATGTTCAGAACCTTATTGCTCTGTATAACAACATGAAAACAGAATCAAATAAGAGAATATGTCTTCAAGAAAATACCTTGACCTAGATAGACATTGAGTCTTGACTTATTCACTTAAAGTCCCTCATTTGAGGGATAGATATCAATGTTAATTGAAATTACCAAAAATAAACAATAAAATAACCAATAGTTGGGGTAGAGTTTCTGACATCAGATTGTACAATAGGGACTTCGATAACCGCGGGGGATAGGGTCCCAGAACACCCGTGATAAGTAAAACCAGTGGTTATATGGTACCCCCCTTAAAAATCACTTTAAACTGCCTTAACTTTAATCATTAACCCACCCCGAAACCATTATTTCAATGTTTATAACGCCCTACTTTAGTTCAAGGCCCAAATATGTCTTCAACTATCAACTTTTTAAAATAAATTAAAAGCCATTTTCAAAAGTTATTATTTCCTCTCTTCAATTTCCCCTTCATCAGTCAAGCAAGCAAAAGCATATTACATAACAATTCCTTTCTATTTTCTGATTTGGCTGCTGCACAAACTAAAAGCTACATAGTATATATCGATGTGTTAATGAACATATTTATGATAAAAAAAAACATTTACTGTAAAGATTACTCCCCCAACATACTATTAATGTATTAAACAGCAAATTACAGCAATAAAAACCTAGTTTTGTCTTTGTGTAACGTTTAGAATCAGGCTGATGGCCGTTTATTAACGAAAGATTATTTTGGAATAACAATTTAGTTGCTAAAAAGAAAATTATATTAATGGAATTATTATATTTTAAATTTGAAATAAATAGTTTATTATATTATGATACAGTAATCATATTCATTGATGAGAGAGAGAGAGAGAGAGAGAGAGAGAGAGAGAGAGAGTGAGAGAGATGAGACTGAGAGAGAGAGAGAGAGAGCGCAGCTTGGGACGAGAGTAACGTGTTGAATAGCTTGAGAGCGACAGCTTAGGACGAGCGTACTGTTACTAGCTTAGCTCGAATAACATACTGAAAATCGTATTTTTAACTACTTTTAGGGTGATAAGAAATGAAACGAATAGTGATATTTTTCTGTATACTGTTATAAGTGATAACATTGAGTCAAATTGAAAAGTTGATTGAAGCAGTTTAGTAAATCACAAAGAATAAAAAGATATTTTGTTCTCTTATTATGATAATAATAGTTCTGAGAGAGAGAGAGAGAACGAGCTAGAGACGAGAGAGAGATGGAGAGAGACGGAGGAAGTTGAGAGAGAGAGAGAGAGACGACTGAGGATTGAGAGAGAGAGAGAGAGAGAGAGTAGAGAGAGAGGAATTTTGCTATTTACATTCATAGTACTTTAACATTTGTAATGAGTGTTATCCTAAAAATGCCATTTAGTCTAGAAAAGAAGAGAAAAACACAATAATTAGTTGAATCTTGCTCTATGATAAAATTCGTGATTTCGCTAATTTTCCAGGATATACGTAGTATTTGGGCTCCACAAAAAAGTAAGTAAAGTGTTTATGACAGAATTTAGAGGATACTTACGTAAAATACATCGGTAGTTGGATAGAAACGGGTAATGCCTATCACATGTGTAAAGATAGTGTACGAACGAGACTAGGTTTGGTGACGTCCCGGTGGTCATACGTATTCTTCGTGAATTAAATAGACATATTATGATAAAAAAAAAATTTAGTTACTGTACTGCTTAGAGTTACATACGTAATATAAAGTACATCACCTCAAAATATGTGCATGCTGTAAACATGTAAAGTGTATTTTTGTCTTTTAAAATTTGCATTCCCCAAGGCAATTAATTCCTGAAGAGGATTTTTATTAGAAGATTATGCCAATAATATATAAGATATGCGTCTTCATTAGGAATATATATGACAATAATATAGAACGGTAAAAATGGTTTGTACTACGTTTAAGCTTCCGTCGCCCGATCGGCAAACAGCAATCGATAATCTATGACAATTATCTGTTTGTATGAACTCCGGTGTTCAGAGAAGTCGATTGCGGGTATACCAAAACAATAATGAGTTGCGAATGAAAATTTAATTATTCCTAAAATGTTAGGCCTACTGTAAGTACACTATACTATCAACATTTCTAAAACGGTAAGAAATGACGAAAAGTGCTGTTAAGTGTAACTCGATGTTTACATTTCTGCTGGCCCGCTTCAACTACAAGTTGATGGTCTAATGAATGTGGGATTATTCCATGAATAGGCTATATATAGAAGATATGTCAATCTATATAAGGTTGAGAATGGTTTTATTACATTTACGGTCAGTTAATCTCATTATGTGAATCTGTTTAATGCATTTGTTGCTGATCCCGACTAAGCAAGGGCCCACTATACTTCAAGCTACAAAATAAAAATATTTCGTTCAATAAATATAAACAAAATTGCACTTATGATTTAATTTAGGCAAACTACCAAATAAGCAGGCACATTGATTCTTTCAAATTTCAAATTGACCCTTTCATTCAATCTGAGATTGCCATATAATAGGACTGGACGCCTGTTAACTGACTTACATAAAATATTAATGGTTATATAGTTGACTGTATTGCTTTCTTCAGATTCCACTCTCGTGGATTTTTTGGGGGGAACTAATCTGAAAAATTATTTGAGGGGGGGACTAGCTCACTCGCACACTTTTCTGTGAAATAACATCACTAACTAGTGTGTTTTGATGTTGTTTCAGCCTAAATACATTCTTATGATACAGAAATGTAACTTTCAAAATATTAATACTGATAATTTTGTATTAAAACTTTAATAAAATTAAAATTCCAAAAAATACTAAAAATACATCATTCTCTCCTCCCTCTTTCTCTCTCTTATTGATATAGCATATTTTGTATGGTAGAAAAGTTATTATAAATTTTAAAACAATAAATACAATGTACCCTTTAAATTATTTGCAATATTAATTGGCAAATTTTGCTGTGGGGATGGTAGGACGTGAATTTTATGTAAATAAAGATACCAGAGGTCTAATTATGTTTCATTTGTTATATTGTAAATTCTTTCAAGGGATATTTTTTGTGAGAAAAAGTAGTCTGGGTGCAGATATTCAGCTTCTAATGTCAAGGTTTGTATAGATAATGATCTGATTTGTGTCTTTTAACCCTTAAAAGTCCTATTAAGGACATATTAACTATAGAATAAAATTGTCTAATAAGGTGCTTAATTGAATTATGATACGTAACACAAAAAAAAATTTTTGTTTTTTATTTGCGGAAAAAAAGTATAGGTTACTTGGCAAAAACTTTTGAAATCACACATTTTGAGGATTCTGGGACGTTCACGGATCAATCTGTTGTTTTTGTTTACAAGCGTTTACCCAGGCGCAAATTCTTTTCTCCACCAAAAAGCATCCAGCGACACATATCAGAAATCATTTCGTCACTTGACATCAATTGAGGGCTCCCTTTATATTAGAGATACATAGAGTTTTAATATGCAAATGTGTACAATTTCATGTAAAATACAACAAAAAAATAACCATGGTTGTAGCTTTTATAAGTTTTGAAATATTTTAATATAAAAAACAATCTGTGCCACAAATTTCAACCTTCGGTCAACTTTCAATGTTTTTTTTTTTTGACAATTGTAAGCTAAAACTCCTATATTCTAGTTAATATTCAATCCATTTACTTCATTTGGCAACAAATGAAGTCTGTAGCACAATATTTCAATTTATGGTGAAATTTTGAAAAAGAAAAAAAAAGAATGATTCCTTGCCGGCCCCGCACGGGTAACTGGCGAAAAAAATCATGATTTCCTTCGTCTGATTGTTGTAATGTTTTTGCACCGTTTTATTTAAGTAAGTTACATAAATTTTTATATGAAAATATGCGCAATTCATATAGAATACAACAAAAAAAAATAACCAAAAGTTGTAGCTTTTATCAGTTGAAAATTTTCATAATAAATAAACAATAAGTGGCAAATTTTCAACCTTCAATCATTTGACTTGACCAAATGGTCAAAATACGTATTGAAGCTAAATACATTTCATTTTAGTATATTCAATCATTTAACTTTAGTTACACAAAAATTGGAAGTCCTAGCACAATATTTTGATTATGGTGAATAATTGTAAAAAACTTTTATCTTACGCAGCAGGAAAAACTCTTCAAAAAAATCAAGAAATCTTTTGTGGATTGTCGTAATGTTTGCAGAAGTTTTATATTAGCGTTACATAAGTTATATATGTGAATATGTGCGCAATACGTTGTAAAATACAACAAAAACACCATGGTTGTAGCTTTTATCCATTTTGATATTTTTTCATATAAATAATGACAAGTGTCAAATTTAACCTTGGTCATTTCTTGACTCGAACCGAAATGGTCGAAAAAACGCAATTTGTAAGCTAAAATTCTTATATTCTAGACGATTCAATCATTTAACTTTATTTTGCAAAAACTGGAAGTCTCTAGCACCAATATTGTGATTTCAGTTGAATATTTGTTTAAAAAAAAAAAAAAAAAAAAAAAAAAAAAAAAAAAAAAAAAAAAAAGGAATAAAAAAAAAAAAAAAAGAAAAAAAACTTTTCCTACGCCAGCAGAAAATCTTCCGAACAAATCAGAAATTTTTTCGTCCGATTGTCAATGTTTGTCAGCAATTTATATTAACTGTTACATAAGTTTATATAGAAAATGTGCACAATGTCTGTAGAATACAACAAAAAAAATATCTCATGGTTATAGCTTTTATGTCAGTTTGAAATATTTTCATATAAAAAGTAAATAAAAAAAATTCTACCTTGGGCACGTTACTCGACCGAAATGGTTGAAAAACTGCAATTGTAAGCTACAACAAATTTACAGGCTAGTAATGGTCAATCAATTACCTCATTTTGCAACAAAAGGTAAGTCTCACACAATCTTTCAATTTATGGTGAATATTGGAAAAAACAGATTTTTTTTTTTTTACATTAGTGCGTTACGGAATTCATGCATCAATTGGATAATATTCGTTAGATACCAAAAACATAGCAATTTAGTGAACAATACATCGGACAAAAAATAACTCATTAGCTTTAACCGTTTTGACTCACAGCACGATTTGTACTTCAATTATATATGAAATTTTTTTCCACATATTCATATTATTCCAATATTTATAAATATTTTTTTCATTTCTGATGGTTGCATACTAAACTTTAGGACAATGACAAAAAAGGAGACAAAAATGAAAATCTTAATCTGAAAACTAATCGAACAGATTTTTTTTTTTTAAACTTTCGCTTGGGGCTTCACTCCTGGCATTGCCGCCGGCTACGGAGACAGATTCGGAAAATAACGGCTCGGCGTTTAAGGTTAAACCTGAGTCACAAAAATCTAGGTTATTTGACACAAAATCATTTAAATGGAACAAAATAAAATTTTTAAATAAATTTTATATAAAATATCGAAACACATATAATTTCTCACATAATCTATGTATAATCTAAATTTTCTTGAGGCGGCGCATTCTCCACCATATGATACATAACTGATCTATATTACAATCTTTTCTCACAATTGTGCTAGGAACAAATTTACCTTCTCTGCACATACACAAAACAGGAACCTATGTCTCCAAGTTTTTAAGTCTGAGACATTCAATAGCAAAATGCTCACAGTCCCAAAAACTGGAGGATTTCTCATGGACATCTCAAACTCATGAGTGAATCTTGTAAGTCAATCACTCAATCGGCACAACATCGTTTCCTATCACTTCGGCAGATAGGTAATGACAAGGGAGACTGATGATACAATAATGCCCTTTCTAGACTGGTTAAAATATCCTCCCACTAAAGATCTGCAACATTTTTTTTATCGTGGCCTACTACAGAATATAAATCCCAATATGGTAGTTAGCATCTTGTGGGTTCTCAGGAAGCAGATTGCCAACTTGCAAGTGGTATTTTAGAGACTGCTGTCTTCTCTTAAGGTAAGTTAACGAATAAGAAAAAGTTCCCCAATAGGCAGTCTTTAAACCAAGAGAAATCCACAGGTGCCATTTTAGTACTAGGTCACCTCTGCCTGATAATTTCTCTTTAACCTTCTTTAGCATTGGTGGAGAGAGATTTTAATCTTATGATATATGAATCCAGATTAGATGCCCTTTTGAGATGTTCATTAGAACTGTTTTCTTTATTTAATGTTGCGCTGACCTATCATCAGGCTTTGGCACCAACATTGCTGCCATAAAATATATGTCAAAAATTCCAGGTTATTTTGTAAAAGATGCAATACTTGCCAGAGCACTTAGTCAGTTTAACGATCCTTAATCAGATTTTTTTTATAAGTGTAAACTTGTGTAACGGCAACTTGTATCTTTGCAATAGTTAAAGAAACAAACTGGGGTGGTTCGTCTCGCTTAAACACTCCCAGGAACTGATTACCAATCCAGAAACTACAAATTTATCCACATTAAAACTAGAAACAGATTGCGAACGAATCATTAGAAGAGAAAAGCAGGTAAGAGAACATACACATGAACCACCACTACAAGTCTCTAACATATCACTGCATGTCTTTTCTGGAAAGATGTACAAGTACCCTTTTCATTTTTAAATATACATGAGAAGGTACTTCAGGTCTACAAAGGTAAAGGACCATGTTGGCAAACCCAAGGATGGGACTGAGAGTTATTACAAGAATACAATCACTTCCACCCTAACCACATTATAGGTATGCCTCGAGTAATATACCCAGAACAGTTATCCCCCTGGGAATCCATGATCCAGTTCTGCAGAAATAGTTCCATCAAAAACTCAGATCCAAAATTATCGGGCAGTTGATGGTCCACTATTTAAACTTCAGGATTTAAACCATTCCAGCTAATCTTTTCTATTGTCAGGTCAGATAAATTTTACAAATAAGTGGAAAATTGCAAAATAATACTCCAAATAAATTACATCAAAATATATATGACACTCTTGGACTAAAACATGGCAAACTATTCTCGGGTTCAAGGGGACCACTAACCCTGTCAAGGTGGTCCACAACGAGGGGGCTTGAGGATTAGAATCAGGTAGGAGTACTCTTTTTAGTTGGAAAAAATTCATTTTAATCCGTGACCAAGGTTAAGGTTACATTTCAGAGTCCTTAAATGCAGATTTATCAGTTCTCCTTCATGATGGGATGGAGGATTTGCTATCCAGCAAACCCGTAATAAACATCAACACGCTCAGGGATTTTCTGGTTTTCTGGGGCCATTCTGGAAAGAAAATAAAAATCAGTTTGTCAATAACCAACTACTTCATAAAAGTTACGTAGTGTAAGTACAAAAAATCTTCAATTAAAACTCACTTCTTGTACAAATGTTGGTCACGACATAACAATAAATATAGGAAAGTACCCAACTTCCAAGGAAGGGACACTGAAGTTATCCATAACGAAAAACAATAAAAATGTTAGTCATGATACAATAAAGTTTTATGCATACTTACCTGGCAGCAGATATATATTTAGCTATAGACTCCGTCTCGTCCCCGATCGAAATTCGAATTTCGCGGCACACTTACAGGTAGGTCAGGTGATCACCGCCCGCCGCTGGTGGCGGGAAAGAGGAATTCATTCCCGTTTTCTAAGAGATTTTCTTTCACCTGTCTCCTGAGGAGAGGTCGGGTGGGCCATACACCGTATATATCTGAAAGGTAAGTATGCATAAAACTTTATTGTATCATGACAATAACATTTTTATGCAATTCAACTTACCTGTCAGATATATACTTAGCTGATTGGCACCTTGAGCGGAGGGTAAGAGCAGATAATCTACTGAAATAGACAGGAAAACAACATATTGTTGTAGGTTAATAAAATTAAAAACCTTGATTCTACCTGTGTTAGCGAAAGACTCATGGCTACTGCTAGGAGGAGCCCGTATCGCCCCCCTCCCCCCCACTCAAGAGCCCAGCGAGATGGACTCATTGCTAAGAGGTCTTGAAAAAAATGGTGGGGGTTTTTTTCTGTTACAGGGGTCTTACCCACTTACGCTTCAGAACCTTAGGAGTCTTGTCAATGGGGTCCTATCCACTTACATGACAAAACACCTATGCCTATTGGCCTATGAGCATAGAGCACGACATTAATCCCGATCACCTGAATCCTCATTGGGGTTAGTACTAAGATGGAAAGGAGTCATCCCGAATATCTTTCAAGCAACCCATAACTCAACAACAATATTCAAAACTAATTTAGTAAAAATCTTAAAAACAAATGTTAAAGGATCCGATAGTCTGCTCCACTTCCCAGGCATAGTATCCGATATACATAAGTCCAAGAGCGCAAACAATTTATGTAATGTATTCAACATCTTTAAATCGTGGGATGCAAATACTGGAATTGCACCTCCAATAAGTTGCTGCTAAATGTTTTCTCATGGACATATTCTTCGTAAAAAGAAAGGGGAGTTGCACAGCCTGGACTTTAGTGAGCTTTCACTCTCAGCAGCTTTAAAGAGTCTCTTGGCATTCCTAATGAGCTTGGTAATTACATTCTGGACAAAAGAATGCCAGTGCGTTCTTGCCATAGGTATCTTGGGGTTTCTTACCGAACACCAAAGACCGTGTCGACATCCCTGAAGCTGTGTCTTCTTTTCTAAAATAAAATTTTAAGGTCCTGGACTGGGCAAAGGGACCGATCCAACTTCTCCTACCAGAGAAGGAGTCCCTTGATTTCGAAACTTCTATAGCCAAGGTTTAGAAGGGTTCTCATTCTTTGCTAGGAAAAGATCCTGGAAAGAAAATGGACAGCCGAGTCTTTTCTAAATCCACCCGAGAGTCCAAAAGCATACAATTCACTGATCCTCTTAGCAGTTGCGAGAGCCAACAGGAATATGCATTTGACTAGTAAGATCCTCTGCATGAGATTTTATCTATAGGTTCGGAAAACTTCGTCCGAAATCAAGAACTTTAGGACAACGTCCAGGTTCCAACTCGGGGGGAATCGACGATCTCCAGTGTGTGTTTGAGTCTCGAAAGACCTGAGAGATCATGAAGATCCTTATATTCTCGAGAGTCAGCCCTTGTTCTAAAAACGGCTGAGAAGCATGCTCCTATATTCCCTTGATAGTTGATACACGGGACCACTTTGATTCTTCCTTAAGAAGAGGAGAAAATCCGCGATTTCGGTTACAGAGGGATGGGAAGTAGGACAGCTCTTCGACCTAACCATCTACGGAAAAACTTCCCATTCGATTGGTGTTATACCCGCAGGGTATAGAGGTTCTGCGGGGCTCTAGCAATTGAAATTGCCCCTTTCTTTGAAAAGCCTCTCAGCTCTGACCAGTCTTTCGATATTCAAAAGGCATGTTCAGGGAGGAGAACTTTGGATGTGTTTGTGGAACCCTCTCGACGTGGGGTTGTTCTGAAGCAGATCTGTGTCCTGTCTGGTAGAGATCTGGGGAAAGGTCCACCGTCCATTCCAGTACCTCTGTGAACCAAATTCGGGAAGGCCAGAGGGAGCATTAGAGTCATTTCATTCCTTCCGATGCCACAAATTTCCTTTATACTTCCCCCAGCAATTTGAATGGGGGAAATGCGTATGCGTCTATGCCTGACCAATCATGAGGAAGGCAGCGATCGCTGTGGCCTCTGGGATTTCTTCTAGCGAGCAGAAGTTGTTCTATTTTCATGGAGAGGACGTAGGCAAAACAGCGTCGATCTGGGGTCTCCCCAGATGTGACCATATTTGTCTGCAGACTCCTGAGTGGAGCAATCCCACTCTGGTCGCGGAGAAACTGGTTCTTTCTGCTCAAACCTGTCTGCACTTGTTTTTTACTCCTTGGACAAAACCTTGTACGAGAATAATGCCCCGTTCTCTGTCCAGGTTAGAGAGCTCTCGCTATTTCGTTCAGAGAGGAAAGAGTGAGTGCCCCCTTGATTTCCGGATGGAAGCCAGAGCTTGTGGTGTTGTCGGAATTGACTTGAAACTACCACCCCTTGACTCCGCTTCGAAGTATTCCAGGGCTAGATGAAGTGCAGGAGTTCCTTCGCATCTGATGTGCAGAGTTAGGTTTGTTGTCTGGTCCAAATACCTGCTACTTACTTTGGACCCCCAGTGGTTGCTCCCAACCTGTTCCGAGGCAACGGAAACAACACTCGGTTGGAGGGTTCAGGAATCAAGAGGGACACCCCTGCGTTCCTTGTTATGGGGTAACACACTTTAGGTTCGTATTTTATCCCTGTTGGATGGGAAAAACGTTGACAAGTCTCCTGTCTTTTGGACTCCACGTCCTCTTATAGATAAAATTGCAGAGGTCTGAGAATTTAATCTTCCCAGGGAAATGAATGCTTAACGAGGAAAGGGTGCCCAGCAGATGAAGCCATCCCTCGCCGAGGTCCTTCTTTCCCTAAGAAGATTCGAGAGCTTTTCTAAGCCGCGAGCGAGTTTAATCTGTCTTGAGATGGAAACGCCCGAAAAACCCGAGAATCCATCTGTATCCCCAGATAGAGTATGTCGTCGGGGATCAATGTGATTTCTCGAGGTTCACGACAGTACCAGAGATTTTGTCAAGTTCAAAGTCTTATCCAAGTCCTTCAAGGAATGGAATTTCGATTGTTTGATTTATTAGCCAATCGTCCAGATCAAGGATTATATTTATCCCCTCTAGATGTAGCCATCTCGCAACATTCATCATTAGCTCGGGAAAACACTTGAGGGGCGTAGAAGGACGAAGCAAGGGGCTCCAATTGGTATCTTTCCCCTGCATCATGAATGGAGATATTCTTCGATGATGGATGCAGGGGGACATGAAAGTATGCATCTTGTAGATATAGGAGAGAAACATCCAATCTCCTGACGAAGAGCCGCAAGAACCGATTTGATGTTTCCATAGAGACTTTGTGTTCTCCACAAATCAGTTCAATGCGCTCAACTCCAGACGCGGTCTCCTCCCTCCCGAGGATTTCGGAAACAAGAAAAGGACGGTTGTAGAATCCTCGGGGAAATGCGGATCCCGAACCACTTCGATGCTTCCTTTGCAACATCTGTTCTACCAGTTGCAATAATGCTTCTTTTGGCGGATCCCTGTTATGGCTGACAGTTCCCTCGGGTTCGTAGTCAGGGGAGTTTGATGTCTGAAAAGGGGATATATATTCCTTTGTTACACGAAAGGGACCAAATTTCTGCCTATCTCAGAGTCAATTCAGTCGGAAATATCTCCGACTAGTTGGCTCTACCGGTGCTTGAAAGGGACTGTGGGTCTCATTCGCTCTCTTGATTAGGTCTGAAGGAAGATCCTACCTCTTTCTGCACTCCTCTCTTCTTAAAAGAGGGTCTGGCCGAGGTACTCCTCGAAAGGGCTGTGAGGAGCCCGATTCTCGCCGTAATAGGACCCGAAGTCCTCGATTTCTTGCAGATGGGCCAAGAGATCTTGTGTGGCCTTTTCTGTCAAAGAATGAGAAATATCTTTTACTAGATTTGAAGGAAACAAATTGGTCCGACAGAGGAGCATACAGAAGAGATGACCTCTGAGTAGGAGTAACTGCTTTCGTCAGAAAAGAGCTAATAAGACTCTCTTCTTCAGAATACCAGTTCCAAACAGAGAGGCCACTCTTCTGATCCATCTGAACCGCCTTGTCCATACAGGAAAGAACACTATGAAGGACTTCTGGACTAAGAGATTCCTTCCTCTTGTGTCTTTTTGGCCAACACCCAACGGGACCAGTCTAAGAAGTTAAAAACTTCTAAGACATTAAACAATCCCTTGAGGAGATGGTCATCTCACAAGTCCCCCATGTGATCTTTGCTAATGACAAGGCTTGTCAACCTAGACGAATCTACCAGATTCGAAAAAATCTGCTTCGGCAGAAGACGGGAGAGCTAGACCCCGTGGTTTGCCCGTCTCGTACCAAATTTCCCTTCTTTCCTGATAGTCTGGAAGGAGGGCAGGTAAAGACTGTCTTCCCCGCCTTCTTCCTTGGATTCCAACCAATTTCCTACGAATCGAGAGAGCCTTGTTCATGGAAATGGTTGGCTTCATTTTAATAAAAGATGATGTTTCGGGACCTTCGTGCTTGTAAAATAAGGACCAAAAAATTGGAGAAGGAGGAGCAGCAGTCGAAGGGCTTAAAGAG
Organism: Macrobrachium nipponense; assembly: GCF_015104395.2. Lineage (NCBI taxonomy): Eukaryota > Metazoa > Arthropoda > Malacostraca > Decapoda > Palaemonidae > Macrobrachium > Macrobrachium nipponense. Next base: position 46,168,352 of record NC_087220.1, on the reverse strand, counting down.
TCCCCAAACCATCAAAAATTGAAGTAAGAGCTGCTACCGCGTCTGTGAAGGCTAATGACAGGAAAAGGCCCGGAGCCGAGTCGATCTTACAGAGTCCGAAACTCTCTTCCAAATCCAATTCCCGAAGAGGATTGTTTACCTTTCCAGCAGGAGACTGGCCAACCTCTTGCAACATCCACCCCACTCTCGCAAGAACGACGACCGCCTGTGCGATAACTTGCGTCCCTACGAGAGATAGGTTGATCCTGCAAAACGACCTTATCCTTCTCCTGGCAAGAGCGATGGCCGCTTGTGCGACACCTTTCTCTCCTGTCAGACGAAGGATGTCCTCTCCTATCGCTTTCTCCGGAACCACCTATGTCTTGACAAGGGCTACGGCCGCTTGTGCGACAACTAGAGTCCCTGTCAGGTAAAGGTTTATCCTTCCGAAAGCTAAACAAATCCTCTTGGCTTAATTGTCTTTTGGAAGAAGTCCGTCTCTTATTTGTCACTTGTGGCTCATTGCGCCGGGTTGGCGCTCGTGATTCCTTGCGCCAAGCTGGCGCTTCTGGCGCATATGGCGCATCTGGCTCTTCTGACTCGTATGGAGTCTCAAACGCATCTGGCGCATTGCGCCAGGTTAGCGTTTTTGGCGCATTCTTCATACTCCTCTGAGTATAAGCCAAAACTTCCGTTTCTTCTTTCCTTCCCTTTGTCTTCTTTATAGGAAGGAAAGAGTCCTTTCTCCTGGGAGTCTCCTTAGTAAAAACAACTACTAAGGCAGAAAGTTGCTCCTGCACATTGAGGATAATTTTTGCAGCCGCATTCTCTTTTTCCTTCCCTGATTCAGGTGAGGGATGTCTAGAAGCGGAAGAAAACTCCGATTTCCGTTTAGGAACCAATCTCCTTTTCTTCTTCTCACAAGGTGATATATCGGAGAAAAGCTCAGGGCTTGAATCCAAAGTTGGAGCCTTCCAACTTCTCTTTAAGGGGCGTGACAGTTCATCAGAACTCCATCCCCTTACATTCGGTGAAGAATCTGACGAAGAAAAACACTTCTTTAGGATGCTTTTTCGATAGCGATCCTTGGCAGTTCGGGTCGTCACAGAATCTGCCGAGGGGACGCCTGATCGGTGGGGATTCACCATAACCTCCGTAAAGCTTTTGACATTCCTTCTCCTCTGGGCCTGTGAGCTTGGAAGAGGTCTAGGCCTGGGAGCGAGATGAAGCCGATCAGACGCACCCTCCACTGCACTAGGGACACTTAATTCACTATCACTGTGCTTACCTTTCAACGTCAGCATTTGACGTTCCATCCTGTGTAGCGCAGCTTTAAGATCTGCAATTTCCGTTGCCGGATTTGCAGTCTTAGTACTAGAGGAAGAAGATACAGGTTTAGGGTTAGGTGTTAATTTAATAGGCTCGTTAGAGCGAGACCTACTTACGCTTCTGGAGGAAGCCTTCCTAGCCCTATCCATATCTAATTTCCTTAAATATGAATTTAAATTCTTCCATTCTTCCTCATTCATATTTACACATTCATCACAGGTGTTAGAAATTGAACATTCATTCCTTCTACACCCCTTACAAACTGTGTGAGGGTCTACCGAAGCTTTCGGTAGCCTCACCATGCATCCCTCATTTACACACTGTCTTCTAACCGTAAAGCTAGAATCCGACATCATGAGAAATATCCAAAACCAAGTCCAAAAAACAGTCCACGAAAGAGTATGCCAAACCAAAGATCCAATACGTCACCAAAATAACCGGCTTAGAAGATCAATAGCGATGAAAAAACACGAAAATCAAATCAGGAGTAACAACAACAATGTTGCTGTCACGGCCGATAGAGAAAATCTGTCTTAGAAAACGGGAATGATTCCTATTCCCGCCACCAGCGGCGGGGCGGTAGATCACCTGACCTACCTGTAGTGTGCGCCGCGAAATTCGAATTTCTATCGGGGACGACGGAGTCTATAGCTAAGTATATATCTGACAGGTAAGTTGAATGCATAAAAAATGTGACCAAAAGAAGTTTACCTTATCAGGCTTGTTATTTACAGATTTGTCAGGTTGTCCTTCCTGATGGGGTGGAGAGTTTCCATCATCACTAGGGCTCTTTTCTGGAGCACTCTGAAACAGAATCAAATCAAAGTTAACAATAAAACCCAGTCATAAAAGTATGTAGTAAGTCATAAAATCTTTACTTCACTAGCTTCTTGTGACAAATGTCACTCATGGTGTAACTTAAGTTTTTACTTCAAAAAATGACAAAGTTTTATACCAATTTGTATTTTTCATAGCTAAAAAACCTGAGGTCTTAACAATAGAACATTTTCCAAGCGGCAGATGGTGACTGGTTTAAACAATCTCTGACTGTAAAGCAGTCTGTGAGATCTGGCAACGCCTGTGAGAACAAGGTGAAAGTTAGTCAGAAACCACACATTCAAACCTCATGACACACCAGTCTTTTCCTAACCGTCTTGGGGAGTAGATGCTTAGGCTTTCCTCTCCTCCCAAGCCCATTTTTTCTGCCTCTGTTCTGTTTTTTTCAGTGTTGAGAATGTGTATTTGTTGGTATGACTTCCCTCGAGTCTTCACAGCCTCGTCAATGCATGTGTATTCCAGAGGTCCAGAGCTCTAGGTTTTTGCAGTCGTCAACTACAGATCCCTACACAACTTGCAGTACGTGCAGAGCTCATCTTTGTACGTTGATGAATCCCTGCCAGGAATGTCGGGCTCAGCCTAAGTCGTAATGGAGGTCGTTTTGTAAGAAGAGGGAACATCGCAAAGTTTCCACTCTTTCCTCTTGGGAGAAGGTTTTTTCACCTCATCTGTACTTATAATTGCCAAGTTTGTAAAAACTTTAGCTCTAATAAATAAAGCAAAGGTATTTTCTTCATCAGCATTTTATTTATTTTTTTTTTATCCTTTTTTACCTCTTGGTTTTTTATGGAGGGGTGGAATTTTAGAGAAAAATGAAAAGGGGCAAGAAGGACTTGAGAATTCATTGGGAGGGAGAGATGAAGTGAAAAAAACGTTGGGAACCACTGAGCTGGGTCACAGGATGAATGGTATAATATTAGGTGGACTGATGATAGGGGACAAGGCTACAGCAGGGAAGATAGAATGACACGATTATCTACTACACTATAAGGTAGTACCCGTTAGTTGCCACTATTATCAACTACACTATAAAGGTAGTACTCGGGTTATTGCCACGATTACCTATTACACTATAAAGGTAGTACCCAGTTATTGCCAGAGTCGGTTAATGACAATCCGTTTTATGGCAATTGTCTAAAATCTGTGATTTTCAGTGCCATAAACCAGACTTCTGGTTATTGGCATTAATAATAGTTATGGCACTAATACATACTTAATACACACACCATTTAACTGGTTAACAGCACCAAAATCCAGTTATTGGCGCCATAAATCATAAGTTTCATTTAATGTCTATTTTCGCTTATCATGAAGCCCATCGGAATGGAAACCCCTGCTGATAACTAGGGACTGCCTGTATTTAAGAGTGGGTTCTAAACTACGAGCTCTAATTCAGACTCTAGAGGAAGCCTTCCTTTTATTAGCTATCTAGTTTTTCTAAGTGAGATTACCATAACTTTCACCAACATTTATCCCAATCTTTACATTCCTCACATGTTAGATCTTTCATACAAACTTGTCCCCTACAATTTACACAGATAGTATGAGTCAGAAGTGTTCTTTGGTAACAACTGGTTTTACACTCCTCCCTACAATACCTAATGCTGGAGTACTTTGTCCAACATGACTGTCAAAATGGTATTTATTTAAAAAAAAAAAAAAAAAAAAAACTACTTTCTTCTCTTTTTAAATTTAAGGCTACACTAAACTGAATACTTCACCAACTACTCGAAGGCTGGCCCAAAATCACGATGTAATAAGACAAACACAGATGCTCCAAACATTCCATGTACCATCAAAACCCAGCAGAAAACAAGTGGTCTTTTGCTTTGTTGTTTCTATTGTACTCAAAACAGTCAGCGGGTTAGTCACCCACCCAAAATCAATAGAAGTGATACAGCAATTTTCACATTTAAGCTGCCACACAAGTGGAAAATACAGCTATGAAATTACTTAGTGAGTTACATAAATAAAACAACTGAATTACATGATAAAAATGTAAAGGAAACTTAGTTTTAATTCCTTGCTTCGCCAGCAAAAAGTAAGTGCAAACATCAGAATTACTTAAGAAGATACACATCTAATGAAACAAACTTTTAATTCTTTGCTATGGCAGTAAAATGTAAGTGCAAAAATCAGAATATCATATGTCCTTATGAAACAAACATTTACAGTACAGTACCTTTCCTGAGATTCTAATCCTTTTCCTGGTAGGCGACAAATTAACACACGATATACCAGAGTTCTCATCTGCCTCTCTACCACGCTTATTTACCATAAGGCCCTGTTTTCCCAATATTTTACCCCCAAAGTTGTCATCAGAGATGTTCTGTGCAGGTGCGATGTCTGCTCTTCCACCCGATACCTGACATAAGACAAGCTAATTAATATGTGAAGATGTGGTTTCATGAGAGACAAAAACAAAAGCTATTCCCTTTACAATATGTTAGATTATTAGAATGAAGATGCAACTAAAAAACTATTTTACAAGACAAATTGAATTGTAAAATGTGACCAAAGGTTACCTTCTCAAAGCTTTCAAATAAAAACACTCAACATCAATGATGTTCCAGAACCTTATTGCTCTGTAAACATGAAACAGAATCAAATAAGAGAATCTGTCTTCAAGAAAATACCTCTGACCTAGTTAGACATCATGAGTCTTGACTTATTCACTTAAAGTCAACATTATGAGTCCCTCATTTGAGGGATAGATATCAATGTTATTGAAATTACCAAAAAATAAATAAATAAATAAAATAACAATACTTGGGGAGTAGTTTCTGACATCAGATGTACAATAGGGCCTCGATAACCGCGGGGGATAGGGTCCAGAACCCCCGTGATAAGTAAATACCCGTGTTATCATGGTACCCCCCTTGAAAATCACTTTAAACTGCCTACTTTAACAATTAACCCACCTGAGACCACTATTTCAATATTTATAACTGCCTACTTTAGTTCAAGCTCCAAATATGTCTTCAACTATCACCTTAAACTAAATTCAAGACATTTTCAAAAGTTATTATTTCCTATCTTCAATTTCCCCTTCATCAGATCAGCCAGCAAAAGCATATTACCTTACAATTCCTTTCTATTTTCATGATTTGGCTGATGCACCAAACTAAAAGTACATAGTATATATCTATTTTGTGAATGAACATATTTATGATAAAAAAAACATTATTTACTGTAAAGATTACTCCACCCAACTATAATATTAATGTATAAACAGCAAAATACAGCAATAAAAACCTAGTTTTGTCTTTTGTTTACGTTTGGAATCAGCTGATGGACATTTATTACCGAAGAATTATTTTGGAAAACAATTTAGTTGCTAAAAGAAACTAATTTATTAATGGAATTATTATTATTTTTAACTTTGTACATAATAGTTCATGATATGATGATACAGTAATTCATATTTCATTGAGAGAGAGAGAGAGAGAGAGAGAGAGAGAGAGAGAGAGAGAGAGAGAGAGAGAGAGAGAGAGAGAGAGAGAGAGAGAGAGAGAGAAGAGCGCAGCTTGGGATGAGAGTAACTGTTGAATAGCTTGAGAGAGCAGCTTAGGACGAGCGTACTGTTACTAGCTTAGCTCGAGAATAACAATGAAATTTGTATTTTAAATACTTTTATGGTGATAAGAAATGAAACGCATAGTGATATTTTCTTGTATACTGTTATAATGTGATAATCATTGAGTCAACTTTAAAAGTTGTATTGAAGCAGTTTCGTAAATCACAAAGAATAAAAGATCATTTTGTTCTTTTATTATGATAATAATATTTCCGAGAGAGAGAGAGAGAGGAGAGAGCGAGAGAGAGAGAGAGAGAAGAGAGAAGAGAGAAAGGAGAGTGAGAGAGAGAGAGAGAGAGAGAGAATTTTGCTATTTACATTCATAGTACTTGAACATTTGTAAATGAGTGTATCCTAAAAATGCATTTAGTCATGAAAAGAAGAAGAAAACACAATAATTAGTGAATCTTGCTCTATGATAAAATTCGTGATTTCGCTAATTTTCCAGGATATACGTAGTATTTGGGCTCCACAAAAAAAGTAAGTAAAGTGATTTATGACAGAATTTAGAGGATACTTACGTAAAATACATCGGTAGTTTGTAGAACGGTGTAACCCCTATCACACTGTGTAAAGATAGTATGTACGAACGAGACTAGGTTTGGTGACGTCACGGTGGTCATACGTATTTTTTTCGTGAATAAATATACATTTATGATAAAAAAAAAAAAATAGTTACTGTACTGCTTAGAGTACCATACTGTAATATTAATGTAATCACCTCAAAATAATCGTTGCATGCTGTAAACATGTAAAGTGTATTTTTGTCTTTTGAAAAATGCATTCCCCAAGGAATTATTCCTTGAAGAGGCTTTTTATTATGAAGATATGCCAATAATATATAAGATATGTGTCTTATGAATATATATGACAATAATATATAAGGTAAAAATGGTTTTACTACGTTTAAGCTTCGTCGCCGATCGCAAACAGCAATACGATAATCTATGACAATTATCGTTTGTATGACTCCGGTGTTCAGAGAAGTTGATTGCGTTATACCAAAACAATAATGAAGTTCGAATTGAAAATTAATGTTTTCCTAAATGTTATTGCTACTGTAATTACACTACTACTATCAACATTTCTAAAAGGTTAAGAATGACGAAAGGTGCTGTTAAGTGTAACTCGATGTTTACATTCCTGCTGGCCGCTCAACTACAAGTTGATGTCAATGATGTGGGATTATTCCATGAATAGCTATATATTATGAAGATATGCCAATAATATATAAGGTGAGAATGGTTTTATTACCTTTATTGTCAGTTAATATCATTATGTGAATCAGTTTATGCATTTGTTGCTGATCCACGACTAAGCGAGGGCCCACTATACTTCAAGATACAAAATAAAAACTATTCTGTTCAATAAATATAAACAAAATTGCACTTTATGATTTAATTTAGGCAAACTACCAAATAAGAGGCAAATGATTCTTTCCAAATTTCCAATTACCCTTTCATTCAATCTGAGATTGCCATTATAATAGGACTGACGCCTGTTAACTGACTTACATTAACTATTATGGCTATATAGTTGACTGTATTTGCTTTCTTCAGATTCGCACTCTCGTGGATTTTTTTGGGGGAACTAATCTGAAAAATTATTTGAGGGGGGACTAGCTCACTTGCACACTTTTCTGTGAATAAACATTCACTAACTAGTGTGTTTTGATGTTGTTTTCATGACTAAATACATTCTTATGATACAGAAATGTAACTTTCCAATATTAATACTGATTAATATTGTATTAAACTTTAATAAAATTAAATATCAAATAAAAATAATAATCTCCCTCCCTCCCTCTTTCTCTCTTACTGATATGCATATTTTTGTATGGTAGAAAAGTGATTTATTAATTTTAAAACAATAAATATCAATGTACCCTTTACAATTATTTGCAAATTAATTGGCAAATTTTGCGTGGGGATGGTAGGTGTGAATTTTATGTAAAATAAAGATACCAGAGGTCTAATTACTGTTAATTTGTTATATTGTAAATTTCAAGGGATATTTTTTGAGAAAAAGTAGTCTGGGTGCAGATATCAGCCTTCTAACTGTCAAGGTTTTGTATAGATAAATTGATTGATTGTGTCTATTAACCCTAAAACGCCTATTAAGACGTATTAACCATCGAATAAAATTGTCTGTTAGGTGCTTAATTGACATATGATACGTAGACAAAAATTTTTTTTTTTTATTTGCGGAAAAAAAAGTTATAGGCTTACTTGGCAAAAACTTTTGAATCACACATTTTGAGGGGGGATTCTGGGGGTTCACGGTTCAAGCTGTTGTTTTGTTTACAAGCGTTACCCAGGCGCGAATTTCTTTCTTCTTCCACCAAAAAGCATCAGCGACACATCTCAGAAATCATTTCGTCACTTTGACATAATTTAGGCTCCAATTTATATTAGATGATACATAGAGTTTTATATATGCAAATGTGTGCAATTTCATGTAAAATACAACAAAAAATAACCCATGGTTGTAGCTTTCATATAAAAACAATCTGTGCCAAAATTTCAACCTTCGGTCAACTTTCAAGGCAATTGTAAGCTAAAACTCCTATATTCTAGTAATATTCAATCATTTTACTTCATTTTGCAACAAATTGGAAGTCTGTAGCACAATATTTCAATTTATGGTGAATTTTTGAAAAAATAAAAACATCCTTGCGGCCGCACGGTAACTGGCGAAAAAAATCATGATTTCCTTCGTCTGATTGTTGTAATGTTTGCACAGTTTTATATTAGCAGATACATAAGGATATATATTAAAATATGCGCAATTTCATATAGAATACAACAAAAAAATAACCAAAGGTTGTAGCTTTTATCACTTTTGAAATATCTTCATATACAGGCGGCCCGCGGTTAACGGCGCAATCACTCAACGGCGAATTGGTTTTACGGCGGTCGTCAAAAATATTCATTAAAAAAATAAGGCATTTAAAAGGTATCTTTACGGCACAAATTTCAGTTAACAGCGCCGCTAGCGCCGTTGTCTAACGAGTTCATACATATGTAGAAATGCCGTTCAGACCATAAAGGTTACGCAAATTATATTAACAAAATTTTATGGAGAGTTATTACGTAGGTATTAGGGTAAAATATATGCCTCTGACGCTGTTCTATGCTGAAAATATCGAGTTACATAAGTGCAAATTTAGCTATGGATGTGTCGATTCATAAATGTTCATGCTTTTGTTTAAAATGTGTATGAAAATGTATTACCTGAAAGGCATTTTTATTTCTGTACAGAAATATGATACAAAGGCAGCTTTTAAAACTGCCCTTCCCGTTATCAAATACGATGTTTTTTCATGTTCTTTCTTGTGAGCCACCGCCTGCCGCTCTTCCAAAAATATAATTAAAAAAAAAGTGCAAATTAGCAATCGATGTGTCTATTTTATAAATGTTTATGCTTTTATGTTTAAAATGTGTATGAAAATGTATTACGAATAGGGTATTTTTATTTCTGTGCAGAAATATGATAAAAAGGCAGCTTTTGAAACTCCCCTTCAAGTTATCGACTACGATGTTTTTTTCAAGTTCGTTCTTGTATGCCGCCGTCTACCGCTCTTCCGAAAATATAGTTAAAAAGAGTGCAAATTTAGCGATCGATGTGTCGATTTTTCAAATGTTTATGCTTTTATGTTTAAAATGTGTATGAAAATATATTACGTAAAGGTATTTTAATTTTTGTACAGAAATAAAATAAAAATTAAGGCAGACTTTGTAACTACACTCCACGTTGTCAGGGGATGGTTTTTTATGTTCGTTCTTGTCCGCCAGTTCCGAAAAATGCATTGCATTATTTTATTAATTATGCATCTTTTCCATTAATCCTTTAAAAATTTATACATTATTTCACTGTATCCAAGAATATTGTATGTATTCTTATATTATTGTATTCTAAAATACTAAGGCAGGCAAACTTAAGCCCGTATTACGCGGAGCGGCCAATGTTGTGGTTTGAAATCAGCTGATGAATACGAGTTTGTTTCACCATAACGCAATTCTGAGCGAATGCTCTTGCTTCTAGTTAGCATAAACGAATATATATATACTTGACTTATATGAGACAAAGTTATTTTTCCTTATACAGCGTGTTTTTAGGTGGAAATATTTATTGAATATGTCTCGTTGTGAATGTAAACTACTTTTTTTTTACGTTAACAGATTACGTTGGCGGCATGTTTACTGCGTAAAAAATTATGTGATTCCGTTCGCAATAATCCTTTATATCATCGTAATACGAATTTACGTTATTTGTCTTATATCGGCGTAAAACCAACAGTAAAATGTGTTCTTTCAAGCACAGTAGTTTTGATTAAAATGATTTTACCACAATTTTATCTACAATTGTGTGTGATGGCAGACGTTTACTGCAGTTTTATCCTTATTGCCGATGTACGATAATAGTCATTAGCAGCTTGAACAGTTTTCTCAGCTTCAGTTATAACTAGGTTTAAATTTAACGGTATATTTCCAGATTGATCTTTAATCTATATTTACCTTTGTCTATAGCGAATAAAAGTTATTACATTTAAGATATCTCAGTTCTATTCTATACATAACGCCATTTTTATAACAACTACGGTAATGTTGCCACTGTAGTACGATGATCGAAATACAAGCCAGACAGATGTTATCCAGTTTGGTTGTACTTGGAAAAAAAAAAAAAAGTTTTCTCGTTCGGTTGTTCATGGCTGTACACAATTCACGCAACGAGTATAACATTAAAACCATACTTTCCATCATTCTCTTTTGCTGTTATTGAACTTATGTAACTAGAAGATGGATAAAGAAAGTTTAGGCCATTGTAATTTGATCTCTCATAAAATCGAACTATCGTAAGACTAATGATCGTAACCTGAACACTGTATAAACTTTATTATATCTTTACATACTCTAGACACCCACATGTACTGTGCAGTAAATTCTATTGTACTATACTGCATAAATATAATTTTACTTATTGCGCCGTTGTGGGATTAGGGCGCCTTTGACTGGTCTAGGGTTTCGAAAGAAGGTGTGCGGCGGCCGTAGGCTTTAAAATTGCTCAGCGTCGAAATTCGCTTGGCGTCGGTGGCCAAGAACGGAACCCCTGCCGCTAACCGAGGACCGCCTGTAAATAACAATAAGTGCCAAATATTCAACCTTCAGTCAATTTTGACTCGACCCAAATGGTTAAAATACGATATTGTAAGCTAAAACTCTTTCATTCTAGTAATATTCAATAATTTAACTTTATTTTACAACAAATTGGAAGTCTCTAGCACAATATTTTGATTTATGGTGAATAATTGTAAAAAAAAAAAACTTTTTCCTTACGCCAGCACGAAAACTCTTCCAAAAAATTCAGAAATTCTTTTGTCGGATTGTCGTAATGTTTTGCACAGTTTTATATTAGCCGTTACATAAAGTTTTATATATGAAAATGTGCGCAATTACGCGTAAAATACAACAAAAGACAACCCATGGTTGTAGCTTTTATCAGTTTTGACATTTTTTCATATAAATAATGATAAGTGCCAAATTTAAACATTGGGTCATTTCTGACTCGACCGAAATGGTCGAAAAACGCAATTGTAAGCTAAAATTCTTATATTCTAGTAATATTCAATCATTTAACTTCATTTTGCAACAAACTGGAAGTCTCTAGCACAATATTTGATTTGGTGAAATATTTGTAAAAAATAAAAAAAACTTTTTCCTTACGCCAGCACGGAAAACTCTTCCGAAAAATCAGAAATTTTTTCGTCCCGATGTCATAATGTTTGCACCAATTATATTAACTGTTATATAAGTTTTTATATAGAAAATGGGCACAATTTCATGTAGAATACAACAAAAAAAATCTCATGGTATAGCTTTTTATCAGTTTTGACATATTTTCATTATAAAAATAAAGTAAATAAAAAAAAATTCTACCTTCGGCCACGTTTAACTCGACCGAAATGGTTGAAAACTGCAATTGTAAGCTACAACACTTACAGTCTAGTAATGGTCAATCAATTACCTTCATTTTGCAACAAAAGGTAAGTCTCGCACAATATTTCAATTTATGGTGAATATTTGAAAAACAACAATTTTTTTTTTAACATTAGTGCGTTACGAATTCATGCATCATATTGTGTAATATTTGTTATGATACAAAAACATAGCAATTTAGTGAACAATACATCGACGAAATAATTAACTCATTAGCTTTAACCATTTTGCTCACAGCACGATTTGTATTCAATTATATATGAAATTTTTTTCGCGCTGTCATATATTCCAATATTTATAAATATTTTTTTTCATTTCTGATGGTTGCATACTAAACTTCAGACAATGACAACAAAAGGAGACAAAAATGAACTCTTAATCTTGAAACTAATCGTAGTATGATTTTTTTTAAAAATAACTTTCCGACTTCTAGGGCTCACTCCTGAATGCGCGGCATATGGGAGACACTTTCGGAAATACCGGCTCGGCGTTTAAGGGTTAAACCTGGAGTCACACCATCTAGGTTATTGACACCAAAATAATTTTAAATGGAACAAAATAAAATTTAAAATAAATTTTATATAAAAAAATCTAAACAAATATAAATTCTCACATAATCTGTATAATCTAAATTTTGTTGAGGCGGCGCATCTCCCACATAGATACATAACTGATCTATATTACAATCTTTTCTGACAATTGTAGCTAGAACAAAATTACCTTCCCTGTCACATCCACAAAATAGGAACTAGTCTCAAAGTTCCTAAGTCAGAGACATTCAATCAGCAAATGTCTCACAGTTCCCACAAAATGGAGGATTTTCATGGGACATCTAAAACTCATGAGTGAATCTTGTACAGCCAATCCTCAATCTGCACAACATCGTTTCCTATCTACTTGGCAGATAGGTATATGACCAAGGGGAGACTGATGATACAATACTGCGCATTTCTAGATTGGTTAAAATATCCTCCCACTGGGACTGCCACCATTTTTTTTATCGTGGCCTACTACAGATAAATCCCAATATGGTAGTTAGCATCTTGTGGGTTCTCAGGAGCAGATTGCCAACTTTGCAAGTTGGTATTTTAGAGACTGCTGTCTCTCTCTTCAGGTAAGTAACGAATAAGAAAAGTTCCACAACAGGCAGTATTTAAACCAAGAGAAATCCACATGTAGCCATTTTAGTACTAGGTCACCTCTGCTGATAATTTCTCTTTAACCTTCTTTAGCATTGGTGGAAGAGAGATTTTATCTATGATATATGAATCCCAGGTGCCCTTTGAGATGTTCATTATTACCTGTCTTTCTTTATTCAATGTTGCGCTGACCTATCATCAGGCTTTGGCACCAACATTTGCTGCCATAAATATATGTCAAAAATTCCAGTTTATTTTGTAAAGATGCAATACTTTGCCAGAGCACTTAGTCATTTTAACGATCCTAATCAGATTTTTTTTCACCACAAGTTGTAACTTGTGTAACGGCAACTTGTATTCTTTGCAATAGTAAAGAAACAAAGTCGGTGGTTCGTCTCGCTTAAACACTCCTCAGAGACTGATATTACCAATCCAGAACTAAAAATTTATCCACATAAAACATAGAAACAGATTGCAGAATGAATCATCTAGAAGAGAAAAGCAGGTAAGAGAACATACACATGAAAACACTACAAGTCTTTATAAACAATATCACTGCATTGGTCTTTTCTGGAAAGGATGTACAAGTACCTTCCATTTTCAAATATGACATGAGAAGGTACTTCAGTCTACAAAGGTTAAAATGACCTGTTGGCAAAACCCACTTGATGGGACTTGAGAGTATTACAAGAATACAATCACTTCCACCCTAATCACATTATGGGTATGCCTCGAGTACTATACCCAGAACAGTTATCCCCCTGGAATCCATGATCCAGTCCTGCAGAATAGTTCCACCCAAAAACTCAGACCCAAACATTATCGGGCAGTTGATGGTCCCACATATTTAAACTTCAGATTTAAACCCATTCCCGGCTATATCTTTTCCTATTTGTCAGGTCAGATAAATTTTACAATAAGTGGAAAATTGCAAAATAATACTCCCAAATAAATACATCAAAATATATATGACACTCTTGGACTCAAACATGGCAACTAATTCTCGGGTTCAAGGGCCCACTAACCCTGTCAAGGTGGTCCCACAACGAGGGGGGATTGAGGATTAGAATCAAGGTAGGAGTACTTCTTTTTATTTGGAAAAATTCATTTTAATATGTGACCAAGGTTAAGGTTACCTTTTCAGAGTCCTTAAATGCAGATTTATCAGGTTCTCCTTCCTGATGGGATGGAGGATTTGCATCCAGCAAACCCTTACTAACATCAACACGCCTCAGGGATTTTCTTGTTTCTGGGCCACTCTGAAACAAAATAAAATCAGAGTTTGTCAATAATACCTACTAATAAAGTACGTAGGAAGTACAAAAAATCTTCACTTAACTCACTTCTTGTAACAAATGTTTTGTCACGACATAACAATAAATATAGGGAAAGTCCCTACTTCCAAGGAAGGATACTGAAGTTATCATAAACAAAAACAATAAAAAATGTGGACCAAAAGAAGTTTACCTTATCAGGCTTGTTATTTACAGATTTGTCAGGTTGTCCTTCCTGATGGGGTGGAGAGTTTCCATTATCACTAGGGCTCTTTTCTGGAGCACTCTGAAACAGAATCAAATCAAAGTTAACAATAAAACCCAATCATAAAAGTATGTAGTAAGTCATAAAATCTTTACTTCACTAGCTTCTTGTGACAAATGTCACTCATGGTGTAACTTAAGTTTTTACTTCAAAAAATGACAAAGTTCTATACCAATTTGTATTTTTCATAAGCTAACAAACTGAGGTCTTAACAATAGGATATTTTCCAGCAAGGCAGATGGTAACTGGTTTAAACAATCTCTGACTGTAAAGCAGTCTGTGAGATCTGGCAACGCCTGTGAGAACGAGGTGAAAGTTAGTCAGAAACCTCACATTCAAACCTCATGACACACCACTCTTTTCCTAACCGTCTTGGGGAGTAGATGCTTAGGCTTTCCTCTCCTCCCAAGCCCATTTTTTGCTGCTCTGCTTCTGTTTTTTTCAGTGTTGAGAATGTGTATTGTTGGTATGGCTTCCCTCGAGTCTTCACAGCCTCGTCAATGCATGTGTAGGAGGTCCAGTGCTCTAGGTTTTTGCAGTCGTCAACTACAGATCCCTACACAACTTGCAGTACGTGCAGAGCTCATCTTTGTACGTTGATGAATCCCTGCCAGGAATGTCGGGCTCGGCCTAAGTCGTAGTGGAGGTCGTTTTGTAAGAAGAGGGAACATCGCAAAGTTTCCACTCTTTCCTCTTGGGAGGAGGTTTTTTCACCTCGTCTGTACTTATAATTGCCAAGTTTGTAAAAACTTTAGCTCTAATAAATAAAGCAAAGGTATTTTCTTCATCAGCATTTTATTTTTTTATTTTTTTATCCTTTTATTATCTCTTGGTTTCTTATGGAGGGGTGGAATTTTAGAGAAAAATGAAAAGGGGCAAGAAGGAGGTTGAGAATTCATGGAGGGAGAGATGAAGTGAAAAACGTTGGGAACCACTGAGCTGGGCACAGTTGTGAATGGTATATTAGGTGGACTGATGATAGGGGACAAGGCTACAGCAGGGGAAGATAGAATGACACGATTATCTACTACACTATAAAGGTAGTACCCGGTTATTGCCACTATTATCAACTACACTATAAAGGTAGTACTCGAGTTATTACCACGATTACCTATTACACTATAAAGGTAGTACCCAGTTATTGCCCAGTCGGTTAATGACAATCCGTTTTATGGCAATTGTCTAAAATCTGATTTTCAGTGCCATAAACCAGACTTCTGTTTATTGGCATTAATAATAGTTATGGCACTAATACATAACACACACACCATTTAACTGGTTATCAGCACCAAAATCCAGTTATTGGCGCCATAAATCATAAGAGTTTCATTTAATGTCTATTTTCGCTTATCATGAAGCCCATCGGAATGGAAACCCCTGCTGATAACTAGGGACTGCCTGTATTTAAGAGTGGGTTCTAAACTACGAGCTCTAATTCAGACTCTAGAGGAAGCCTTCCTTTTATTAGCTATCTAGTTTTTCTAAGTGAGATTATCATAACTTTCACCAACATTTGTCCCAATCTTTACATTCCTCACATGTAAGATCTTTCATACAAACTTGTCCCCTACAATTTGCGCAGATAGTACGAGTCAGAAGTGGCTTTGGTCAACCTGGTTTTACACTCCTCCCTACAATACCTAATGCTGGAGGTACTTTGTCCAACATGACTGTCAAAATGGTATTTATTTAAAAAAAAAAACTATCTTCTCTAAGATTTAAGGCTACACGAAAAATGACTACTTCACCAACTACTTGAAGGCTGGCCCAAAATCACAGATGCTCCAAACATTCCATGTACCATCAAAAACCCAGCAGTAGAAACAAGTGGTCTTTTGGGGGGAGATGGGGGGGGTTGTTTCTATTGTAACTCACCAAACCAGTCAGCGGGGTTAGTCACTCACCCACCCAAAATCAATAGAAGTGATACAGCAATTTTCACATTTAAGCTGCCACACAAGTGGAAAATACGCTATGAAATTACTTAGTGAGTTACATAAATAAAACAACTGAATTACATGATAAAAATGTAAAGGAAACTTAGTTTTAATTCCTTGCTTTGCCAGCAAAAAGTAAGTGCAAACATCAGAATTACGTAAGAAGATACAAATCTAATGAAACTGAAACTTTTAATTCGTTGCTATGGCAGTAAAATGTAAGTGCAAAAATCAGAATATCATATGTCCTTATGAAACAAACATTTACAGTACAGTACCTTTCCTGCTACTCTAATCCTTTTCCTGGTAGGCGACAAATTAACACACGATATACCAGAGTTCTCATCTGCCTCTCTAACACGCTTATTTACCATAAGGCCCCGTTTTCCCAATATTTTACCCCCAAAGTTGTCATCAGAGATGTTCTGCGCAGGTGCGATGTCTGCTCTTCCACCCGATACCTGACATAAGACAAGCTAATTAATATGTGAAGATGTGGTTTCATGAGAGACAGAGAGAAAAAAAAAAAGCAAGCAAAAGCTATTCCCTTTACAATATGTTAGATTATTAGAATGAAGATGCAACTCAAAAACTATTTTACAAGACAAATTGAATTGTAAAATGTGACCAAAGGTTACCTCCTCAAAGCTTTCAAATAAAAACACTCAACATCAATGATGTTCCAGAACCTTATTGCTCTGTAAGCAACATGAAACAGAATCAAATAAGAGAATCTGTCTTCAAGAAAATACCTCTGACCTAGTTAGACATGAGTCTTGACTTATTCACTTAAAGTCAACATTATGAGTCCCTCATTTGAGGGATAGATATCAATGTTATTGAAATTACCAAAAAATAAATAAATAAATAAAATAACAATACTTGGGGAGTAGTTTCTGACATCAGAAGTACAATAGGGCCTCGATAACCGCGGGGGATAGGGTCCAGAACCTCCCGTGATAAGTAAATACCCGTGTTATCCTGGTACCCACCTTAAAAATCACTTTAAACTGCCTACTTTAATAATTAACCCACCTGAGACCACTATTTCAATGTTTATAACTGCCTACTTTAGTTCAAGCTCCAAATATGTCTTAAACTAAATTCAAGACATTTTCAAAAGTTATTATTTCCTATCTTCAATTTCCCCTTCATCAGATCAGCAAGCAAAAGCATATTACCTAACAATTCCTTTCTATTTTCATGATTTGGCGGCTGCACCAAACTAAAAGTAAATAGTATATATCTATTTTGTGAATGAACATATTTATGATAAAAAAGAACATTATTTACTGTAAAGATTACTCCACCCAACTATAATATTAATGTATAAACAGCAAAATACAGCAATAAAAAACCTAGTTTTGTCTTTTGTTTACGTTTAGAATCAGCTGATGGACGTTTTTTACCAAAAGAATTATTTTGGAAAACAATTTAGTTGCTAAAAGAAACTAATTTATTTATGGAATTATTATTATTTTTAACTTTGTACATAATAGTTTATGATATTATGATACAGTAATTCATATTTCATGGAGAGAGAGAGAGCAGCTTGGGATGAGAGTAATTGTTGAATAGCTTGAGAGCTCAACTTAGGACGAGCGTACTCTCTCTCTCTCTCTCTCTCTCTCTCTCTCTCTCTCTCTCTCTCTCTCCTCTCAGGACGTGACCTAACGGTCAAGACTATAATGCCCCTGCTCAGGGCGCAGTACAAATCACCACAAAATACAATGAAAAACGAGGGATCACCACAACCGTTTAAGAAATACACCAAGACATTAAAAGACTGAAAGATACTCAAAAAACTCCCTGTATCTTCAGACAACAATAAAAATACAAAAAACATAATCAAGGAGAAAAAGTTAGTGAGGATGGGATACATCCTTCTCTCCTCACCAATACTGTGTCAGTCACAATGAATGGCCCCAATGTACTGCAAATTTTCATATGTGTTTCAATCTGTCAGATAATGAGATGCGAAGACAGAATTGCTTCTCCAATATGTAGATTTTAAAAATGTCTTTCAAAGAGATATTACGTATTAAGGCCGAATAGACGTAGACACTGCTCTAATTTCATGAGCTTTGACTTTAAAACACTTTGATATCTGAGTCCTGAAATTGTCCGTGTGCCTCAGAAATCAAATTCCTTAAAAAGAAGGAGAGCGCATTTAGAAAGAGGACGAGAAGGATCTTCACTGAACACCACAGGTTATCACTCTTACCTCTTATACCTTTGGTCCTTTGCACATAATGTCTAAGTGCTCTCACTGGACAGAGAAGACATTCAGGCTCATTAGGCCCCACTAACTCCGAAATGTTCTTTATAGAGAGAACGAGGCCAGGGGATGTGAGGGATTTTTCATTCTTAGCCAAAAAAACCCCACCCCGCATTGATGAGCAAATGGCATTGCCTTAGCGAATCCAACTCTCTTATCAATAGCATGCAGCTCACAGATTCTTCTAGCTGATGCTAAAGCACAAAAGAAAAAACGTGTCTTCCTAGTCAGATCTCTAAAAGAACTAGAGGAGATCGGTTCGAATCTATCTGACATCAGGCATTTAAGAACTACATCCAGGTTCCAAGCTACTGTTCTTGACTCCTTTGTCTTGGTCATATCAAAGGAACGAATCAGGTCTGAGAGGTCTTGATTATTAGAAATGTCTAATCCTCGATGTCTGAACACAGAAGACAACATAGCTCTATAACCCCTAATCGTCTGGGTAGAAAGCTTCTTATTCTCACGAAGAAAAAGAAGGAAGTTAGCTAACTGAGCTATAGAGGTCTTAGAAGACGAAATTCCTTCTTCTTTGCACCAAGCTCTGAATTGGACCCACTTAAGCTTGGTACACTCGATCAGAGAATTCTCTTCTGGGTCTAGCAATAGCCCTGAAGCTCTCTTTTTTTTTTTTTGAAAATCCTCTCTTACTGAGGAGATACACAGTCTGAAGGCGACTAGTCGAAGAGCGGACAAGTTGTGATGGAACTTCTGAAAGTGGGGCTGTCTGAGTAGATCCTTCCTTAACGGTAACTCTCTCGGAAAGTCCGTCAACAGCAGTAGTAGATCCGGAGATCATTCCCTGGCCGGCCAAAAGGGGGCTATCAAGAGTCATCCTGACGTTCTGATGACTTCTGAACTTTGCCAGAACTAATCTTAGCATTTTGAAAGGCGGAAAGGCATACAGATCCAGATTTGACCAGTCCAGAAGCATGGCATCCACTGTAAACGCCTCCTCGTCTGGAACTGGGGAGCAATACTGTGGTAGACGAGCTGTCTTGTTTGTGGCGAAGAGATCCAACTGAGGACATCCCCAAATACCCCAAAGCTTCTTGCATATTTGAGGATGTAACGTCCACTCTGTGGAGAGGACTTGTCCTCTCCTGCTGAGAATGTCTGCCTTTACATTCTTCGAGCCTTGAATTAATCTTGTGCTCAAGACAACCTTGTTCTCTTTCGAAACCCAAATGAGTAGGTCTCTCTGCCGCCTCGCACAGAGAGAACGAGTGTGTACCCCCTGTTTTTTTTTTTTTTGATGTAAGAGAGAGCCGTGGTGTTGTCTGCTTGAACCAGCACTACCTTCCCTCTTACCTCTGTCTTGAAGTGCATTAGAGCCAAATGAATCGCCTTCAACTCTTTTAGATTTATGTGCCAGCTTCTCTGATGAATCTGCCAAAGTCCCAACACTTCCATTCTCCCCAGAGTAGCTCCCCACCCTTTGTCCGATGCGTCTGACAAAAGCGTAAGGTTGGGGCTCAACTGGCTTAGAGACGAGCCTTCCTCTAGCCGTTCCATTCATGATTTACCACCAAAGGAGGTCCTGTTTGATTCCTTCCGAGATGGGGAACACGAAGGAGTCTGGGAACTTCTTCCTTTGCCACTTCTGCTTCAAGTAAAATTGAAGTGGTAGGTCTCATGTTGAGACCTGCCAGACTTACAAATTGCTCTATTGAAGCCAAGGTTCCTAAAAGGAATAAAAGGCTCATCCACCGATCGCGAGCAAGTTTGTCTGACGAGAAATTCGTCTATTTTGTTCAGGCAGAAGAGTTGATCCTTTAGAGAGACGGAGGAAAAGCCTGAAAAAGAACTGAATTCAGTCTCGCTCCTAAATAAACTATCTCCTGAGAAGGAGTGAGACATGACTTCCTTGTTTACTATCAAACCTAGGCTTTCCGTCAGCCTTAAAAAGTCTTTTGTAGGTCCTCCACACACTTCTGTCTGGACCTTGCCCTGAGAAGCCAATCGTCTAGATACATGGAGATTCGTATCCCGTCCAGATGAAGCCACTTTGCTACTGACGACAGAACTCTGGTGAACACTTGTGGAGCTGTCGACAGGCCGAAGCAGAGGGCCCTAAACTGATAAATGCGGCCCTGGAACACGAATCTCAGGAATCTTCTCGATTCTGAATGAATCGGAATATGAAAATAGGCGTCCCGAAGGTCTATGGAAACCATCCAATCTCCAGGATGAAGAGCTGCTAATACCGATTGGGTAGTTTCCATAGAAACTTCGTCTTCAGGACAAAGACGTTCTGGGCACTGACGTCCAACACCGGTCTCCAACCCCCCGTGGCCTTCTTTACCAGGAAAAGGCGATTGTAAAATCCTGGTTCCTGCGGAGAGTCCACTAACTCTATGGCCCTCTTTGCCAGTAAGGCGAGAACTTCTTGATGGAGGGCGGCAAATTTTTTTGAGTTCTCAGAGTAAGCTGACAAATTCACAGGAAATTCTGTGAGAGGGGGGTGCTTGATGAACGGAATGGTGTATCCTTCCTTCAGGACCTGGACCGTCCAAGGATCCGCTCAGAGATGAAACCAGGTCTGCCAGAAAAGGTGTAATCTGGCTCCTACTGCTGTGTGGAGGACTACGGGCCTACTTCTTGATGGAAGAGGGAGTGGTTTTAGAAGAGGCTCTACCTCTCCCACGAAACCTGGAGAAAGATCAAACGGGAGCTCTCCCTCAAAATGGTTTAGGAGCTTCCGTGGAGGGAGCACTCCGAGAAGCAGAAAGAACCGGAGCTATCTTCCTGGGCTTCTTCACGGACTGTGATAAAAGATCCTGGGTCGCTTTCTGTGTTAAAGATTGAGCGATCTCGCTCACAATCTCTTGCGGAAAAAGGTGTTTCTTATCCAAAGGAGAGAAGAGCAAGGCAGACTTCTGGTTCGATGAGACCCCTTTCGACAAGGAGCACCAAAGCTGTCTCTTCTTCAACACTCCAGAGGCGAAAATGGCAGCGAGCTCCGAAGCTCCATCACAGATGCCTTTATCGATACAATCCAGTACCGAGGCAAAATCCTTCAACTACTCCTCCGAAAGTCCAAATGACTTGACTTTCCTGGCCAAAGAAGCAATGGCCCAATCTAGGAAGCTAACAACTTCAAAAACACGGAAAACACTCTTGCAAAGATGCTCCAGTTCATTTGCTGAAAAGAAAATCTCAGCAGTATTAAGGGCTGCTCTGCGGGAAGAGTCCACGAGACTAGAAAAGTCTCCCTGAGCGGAGGCAGTCACACCCAGGGAAAAAACTTCTCCAGTGTCATACCAGACACGGCTCCTTGACGAAAGTCTCGAAGGTGGATCCTCAACCTTCGGTGTTTGAACAGATGAATGCCAAGTTAGGCAGTATCTTGGAGCTTTTTGGCAAGACAAAAAACATTTTTCCCCTGTTCCCTCTTCTCCAAAAGCCAAGCGTTAACTTTCTTTATAGCTTTCTTAGCCGAAATCGAGAGGACGAGACGCGTGAACGAGGACGAGGAGTCAGGCTTACTGTCCTTTTTCCACTGCGAACTAGGAGAAACTGGAACGGAAGGCGCAAAAGAATCTCCAAAGTTGTCAACGAAGGATCGTAAAAGGAGTTTATACCCCGACAAATGCTTGTCTTTTTCTGTAAGTACTTCTCCTTCTTCCTCCAAATCCGAAGCTTCCTTCGACGAAACTGGCGAACATTCCATCGTTAGAGGAATCCTGTTCGGCGAAGTCACACCCTGATGCGTCCGAGGAGGGTGTGAGAAAGCAGGAGAAGACGTCTGAGCCTGTACTGAGACAAATCCGGGCGGCTGAATTGGCGGCTGAGCTGGCACTCGAGCGAGAGCCTGACGTGGCGCCATAGACGTTGTCAGGAAAGGAGTCCGACCAGGCGCCTGAAGTGGCGTCTGAAGAGGAGTCACATGGAGAGTCTGAGCCTGAAGAGGAGACTGAAAAGGAGCCTGCGAAGAGGACTGCACAGTAGTCTGTGGAAGATGTAAGGCGGTCGGGAGCGCATTCGGGGACGAAACACTTGCCAAAAAGCTCCAAGATACTGCCTAACTTGGCATTCATCTGTTCAAACACCGAAGGTTGAGGATCCACCGACGTAGAAGGCGCGGGAGGAGTAGAAGGATGCCATCCAAAAACACGTCTGGAAGCCGCAGGACGTTATCGCATTGAGGAGGCTCTGGAGAAATGCTCCCGAAGGAGTGTGCGTGTTCGGCTTCTCCACTTCTATGAGAGAAGGCCGATAAATCGAAACTGCTGAGAAAAGCTTCAGGCTCCTACCAAATACTACAGAAGGTTCGGCAGCCGCCACATTCTGGGAAACCGCAGCAGGCGAAACATCGCGAGACCTTTTCAGCGGTCTAGAAGTCTTATTACGCCAACCTCTATAAGAGGAAACACCTGAACTAGAGTCGCTTGACGAAAAACACTTCCTCGCAACACCTTTCCAATGGTGAGCGACAGCATCCTGGGATACGGCTACAGGATTGCTTGAGGGGGCGGCTGCTCGGGAGCAGATCCCGCTCGCCTCCCTTCGGTTTTCGGCATGCCTCCTCCCAGGATATGGGGAGTTTGAACAGGGGCCTAGCCTAGGAGAACGAACGGGCCGAACAAAAAACCACCTCCTCCACTACACTTGCACTAAGTAATTTATCACACTTAACTACCACTTCCTGCACTGTCTCACCCATTTTCTGAATAGTGGTGAGGAAAGAGACAAATTTCGAGTCCATATCGGCTCTTAATACTGACACGGGATCGGGATCGGGAGATACAGATTCGAGGGCAGGAGCAACCACTATGGGGTTAATAGGAACAGGATTAACAGAATTCAGAGGAATATCCTGGCTACTCACTGACTTAGAAGAAGATCTCTCTGAAGCCTTTCTGATTCTATCTTTTTCTAACTTTCTCAAATACTTTCCCAGTGCCTTCCACTCCTGAGATGTTAAGAGACTTACATTCTTCACACATATTCTCAAAAGAACATTCACGTCCCCTACAACTAACACAAGTAGAATGAGGATCAAGTGAAGCTTTAAGAAGACTAGTCTTACACCCACTACTACACACCCTATACTGAATAAAGCCGGTGTCAGACATCGTGAAGAATTCAAAATAATTCCTAAAAAGGACAACAATATCAAAACCAAAATAAAGATCAGTAAACTCAAGGTACATCACCAAAAGGAGAAAACCAAGATGATCAAATCCAAATTCCAACCAGCAGAGGAACCGTGTTCCCGGTTCCGACGGCAGGAAACTTCTGATTTATTGTTGGAATGGTTCCCGGTACAAGGTAGAGGGCAGGAGTAGAGGGATCACCTGTCAAACCATTAGCGCTACCGCGAATTTCATATTCTGCCGTGACGTCAGCTAACTATCGCTGTCGGGGGTCCTGGTATGCATTCATCGCGAAATATGGGGGGACCACGCTATGGGGGTACCACTATGTACTTTTAGTTTGGTGCAGCAGCCAAATCATGAAAATAGAAAGGAATTGTTAGGTAATATGCTTTTGCTTGCTGATCTGATGAAGGGGAAATTGAAGATAGGAAATAATAACTTTTGAAAATGTCTTGAATTTAGTTTAAGGTGATAGTTGAAGACATATTTGGAGCTGGAACTAAAATAGGCAGTTATAAACATTGAAATAGTGGTCTTAGGTGGGTTAATTATCAAAGTAGGCAGTTTAAAGCAATTTTTAGGGGGGTTTCCAGGATAACACGGGTATTTACTTACACGGGGGGGTTCTGGGCCCTACCCTTCGCGATTATCAAGGCCCTACTGTTCAAGTAAAAGAATCATCTTAATTTCTATAATTACAACACCATCATGTACCAGCATTTCTGAGTTTAATATCAGGCTTACCTCTTCTTTACAAGGACGCTTACAAACCAAGCATACAGATTGCGTTAGTTACCGTGCATATGTTACATATGTAAACTGGTGTCACTACCAAATCTCATACGTAAACATCGACATTTTTACAGTAGACATGAGAGAATAGTTTTAATTTCTATAACTACTACGTATACCATAGCGGCTTCTCTGATTTAAGCTAAGGCTAACCTCCCCTTTACCAGCAAGCTTAACCCTCTTACGCCGATTGGACGTACTAAACGTCGAGTCAAAATGTCTCCCGTATGCCGATTGGACGTATCATACGTCGGCTCAAAAGTATTTTTAAAAATTCGCGGAAAAATACTTATAGGCCTACCAGCCGAAAACTTTTGAATCACGCGCCTTGGGGGATGCTGGGAGTTCACGGATCAAGGCGTTGTTTGTTTACAATTGCTACGCAGGCGCGCAAGCGCGAATTTCTTTCTTATCGCACTAAAAAGTATCAGTGACATCTCAAAAATTATTTTGTCACTTTAACATAATTTTTGTACCATTTTCAATTATCTTTTACATGAAGTATTATATATGAAAATGTGCGCAATTTCATGTAAAATACAACAAAAAAAAATACTCATGAATGTACCTTTTTTCAGTTTGAAATATTTCATATAAAATAACGATAAAAGTGCAAAAATTTCAACCTTCGGTCAACTTTGACTCTACCGAAATGGTCGGGAAACGCAATTGTAAGCTAAAATTCTTATATTATAGTATTATTCAATCATTTGCCTTCATTTTGCAACAAATTGGACGTCTCTAGCACAATATTTTGATTTATGGTGAATTTATGAAAAAACTTTTTCTTCCGTTCGTGTGATAACACTTCCGATAAATTTTTTCGTGCGATTGTCCTAATGTTTGCACCCTTTTAAATTTGCCGTTACATAAAGTTTTATATATGGAAATGTGTGCAATTTCATGCACAATACAACAAAAAACAACCCATGGTTGTAGCTTTTATCAGTTTCAAAATATTTTCATATAAATAACGTTAAGTGCAAAAATTTCAACTTTCGGTCAACTATGACTCTACAGAAATGGTCGAAAAAAGCAATTGTAAGCTAAAACTCTTATATTCTAGTAATATTCAATCATTTACCTTCATTTTGCAACGACTTGGAAGTCTCTAGCACAATATTTTGATTTATGGTGAATTTATGACAAAAAAAAAAAAAAAAAAAAAAAAAAAAAAAAAAAAAAAATATATATGAAAATGTGCGCAATTTCATGTAGAATACAACTAAAAATGATTGAAGGTTGTAGCTTTTTCTCTTTTTTTTTTTCGAAATATTTGCATATAAATCACGATAAATAGAAAAAAAATCATGTTCAGTCAAATTTGACTACCGAAATAGTTGAAAAACGCAATTGTAAGCTAAAACTCTTACGGCCTAGTAATATTCTGTCATTTTTCTTCATTTTGAAACAAATTTGAAGTCTCTAGAACAATATTGTGATTTATGGTGAATTTTTGAAAAATATATTTACCTTCACTCCGCGCGCCGATTCGCGGCCGCAAGTCTCCGAAATACGTACATCGCATTCTCCTAATATTTGCTCCTTTCATTATTAGCCGTTTTTAGTTTCATATATCCAAAGTGTGCAAATTCATGAAGAATACAATAAGAAATAAGTGAAGGTTGTAGCATTTTCCATCTACGAAATATGTGCATATAAAAAAAAATATATATAAAAATTTCGACATTCGGTCAAATTTAACTCATCCGTAATGGTCAAAATCTGCAATTCTAATCTAAAACTCTTACAGTATCGTAATATTAAATCATTTGTCTTCATTTTGAAACAAATTGGAAGTCTCTAAAACAATATTTAGAATTACGGTGAATTTTTGAAAATAACATTTTTTTATGTCCGCGCATTACGAATTCGTACATCATTTTGTGATAATATTTTTCCGGTGTTGCGTTTATTGTTTTACTATGTATTATATATCAAAATGAATGCAATTTAGTGTACAATACAACGAAAAAAAAGTAACTCGTTAGCTTTGACCGTTTTTTGCACAGCGTGATTTGAATACAATTATCTATGAATTTTTTTTTTTTTGCTACCATATCTCGCATTATTTACATATGATAATATTATTTTTCATTTCTGATTGTTGCATACTAAACTTCAGGCAATGACAAAATGAGCCAAAAATGAACTCTTAATCTTTAAAACTAAGTGCGCTGTGATTTTTTTAAAAAATTATTTTTTCCGCTTCCGCGCTCACTCCAAACCGGCGCCGGTATACAAGAGGTGTTTTGATTTTTAGGGCTTCGGCGTAAGAGGGTTAAAGCTTAAAGATTGCGTTCGCTACCGACCCGCACAAGTTACATATATAACAAGTGGTTTCACTACCAAATATCACACGTAAACAGATGTATTTTTATGGTAGACATAAAAGAATCTACTTAATTTCTATAATTACTATGTATACCATAGAGGCTTCCGAGTTAAGCTAAGGCTAACCTCTTCTTTACCGGCAAGCTTAAAAAGCTTAGATTGCGTTGCTACTGACCCGCACGTTACGTATGCAACAATGGTTTCACTACCAAATCTCACATGTAAACATTGATGTACAGGTATTCTCCTACTTACGATGGGGTTAGGTTCCGAAAAACCCATCGTAAGTTGAGAAAATCGTATCTCGGATATAGCCTAGCCTACACTAAGTTAATCAGTACCATATAGGCTAGGCTATATACACATATATGGAAGATTAGCCTACACTACACAGTATACCTATACATATAAGGTATAGTAATTATTAATATCAGCTAGTTCGGGTGTTTCAATGCAGATTGACTTATGATAATTAAGTATAAAAAGAAACAAAATTAATAATAAGAACAAGGATCAGCACTGTAGAATAAAGGGTACTCACCAAGATTCCGGTCCTTCCGTTGTCGGCATACGTGATCGGTGTCAGGCTGTTCATGGCTACTATAACTAAAGATCGGAAGAGGAGGATGATGATAAAGCAGCAGGATCATCAATTCGCTCTTCCTCAGATAGAATTTCTTCTTCTGTTAGTTCAGGTGCTCGAGGAAACAACTGTTCCGAGACGTACAGGATCGAGTCTCAAGTGAGGGGGTAGGGCTGGGGTAAGCGGAATGCACTGGAGTCGTTCTCTTGAAGAAAAAAATCCATTGTAGGTTGCACAGTGCGTTTTTTCGTTCTTCATAAATTAATCGGTAACATGCAACACGTCTGATAGCCCTCTGAACTTTGGCAAACCGTTTCTCGTCCCCATCCATTTCACTTAAAAGTTTCAGTCCTTGATCAAATAAAGCAAAACGCCTCTGCCAGTTTTTTAGTCGTAAACGTTCGCTCCGGCTCTTTTATTTCTTCTTCCTCTTCTGCTTTTTTTTTCTCTTCTGCAAGTGCAATTAAATCCTCTGCCGTTAGCTCTACATCTTGCACATCTATAAGTTCTTGGATATCTTCCTCGTCAATTTCTAAATCTAAACTTTTCCCAAGTATCAAGATCTTTTTATTGATTTCCACTTCTTCATTCTGATCGAAACCGTTTTAAACGAGTTCACATACACTTTCAGCAGATTTTTCCAGACCCCCATTCATACACTCTTTCTTTACCTCCTTCCACGCCCTTCCAATGTTCATAATGGAGTTAAGAACACTAAATTCTTTTCCAGAAAGTTCTGAGATCTTTCTCCTCGTTATCCGTAGCCTGAACAAGCCTGCGGCAAACGTGTTCCGAAGATAATACGCCTTGAACGTAGCCACAGCACCCTGATCCATGGGTTGTATGAGAGAAGTTGTGTTTGGGTGGCAGAAACACAACTTTTACATTCTCGTTAATATCTCTGATGTGCTGAGGGTGGCCAGGAGCATTGTCGAGAATCAGAAGAATTTTGAAGGGGATGTTATTTTTCCTACAATGATCTTTCACTTCCGGAATGAAGCAATGAACGAACCAGTCCTCGAACAATATTGCAGTCATCCAAGCTTTTTTATTATGACAGTAATGCACAGGAAGTGTCTGCTTGTCCATGTTTTTTAAAGCCCCTGGATTTTCTGAGTGATAAATCATAAAAGGCTTAAGTTTATACCCAGCCACATTTCCCCCAAGCAGAAGAGTCAATCGATCCTTGTATGCCTTAAACCCGGGCATCGCCGTTGCTTCTTTGTTTGGATGTAGGGACCTTGTGATGGCATACGTTTCCAAGAAAGTCCGGTTTCGTCAACATTAAAGATTTGCTCTGGCAAGTAGCCTTCATTAACAACGATCTCGTTTAAAACATCCTTAAATTTAGCGGCTCCATCGGCATCAGCGCTTGCTGCTTCACCGCTAATTTTCACACTGTGAAAATTATGGCGGTTCTTGAAACGACGAAACCATCCAGCACTTGCTGCAAAACTTTTGTTGTGGTTATCATCATAATTCTTCTTCAGTTCTTCAAAAAGCATGCGCGCCTTTGTCTGAATGGTTAAGAGGGTGAGCGGCATACGCTTTTGTATTTGATCCTCCATCCACGTGACCAGTAACTGCTCCATTTCTTCCAAGGCCCTATCCTCTTCTTTGATATAACCGTTGAATGAAACTGAAGCAGATGCCTGATTTACAGCAATTCCATTACGCGCTTCTTGTCCTTGAGGATGGTGGATACCGTCTATTGCGATAAACGTTCGTCACGTGCGATAACCATGACTGCCTTTCCCGCTTCACGCTGGTTTATTATTTTCAGTTTTCTGCTCCAAAGTGATGGATTGCCTCTTCTTTTTGCACTACCAGCAGGACACCTATTTGGTTGTTTGGCAGACATAGTTTTTTTGTTTTAATTTTAGGTACTTAAAAAAACTCAAAAATCACAAACGAAAACCGACCTAATGTTACTTGGTTCAAAACGAGCGTAAGTGAGGTCGAACTCATTGCCGCTGTACCTACGCCAGCCTCTCGCTCTCGGGCCAACATATCGTACAGCGTAGTACGCTGCTGCCAGCGCTCGCTGTGCGCGAAATTTAAAAATACGCATTTTCAATTTTTTTTTTTTTTTTTTAGTATTAATTGCTAACCCCATCGTAACATCGGATTATCGTAAAACGGATTATCGTAACTCGAGCACTACCTGTATTACAGTAGACATAAAAGAATAATCTTAATTTCTTAATTACTACACACATATATACCATAGTGGGCTTTCTCTGATTTAA
The DNA here is from genome assembly GCF_015104395.2 of Macrobrachium nipponense. Classification (NCBI taxonomy): domain Eukaryota; kingdom Metazoa; phylum Arthropoda; class Malacostraca; order Decapoda; family Palaemonidae; genus Macrobrachium; species Macrobrachium nipponense. The sequence continues at coordinate 46,138,681 of NC_087220.1, read as the reverse complement.
GCTATGGCTACCCTCTTCTTTACCAGCTGAGTTAACCAAAGCTTAAAGATTGCAGTTCGCTACCGAAAACCTGAGAACAAATGTAAACCTACGGTATTGTAAACATTGCCTTCACTCCAAACCTAATACATACTTAGATACGTACTGCATTTGCTACTGAAACGCATGCCTCATGTGTGAGCATTGTTTTTAGACTAGGTCTACGACTAAAAAAGCAAGCAAGGGTGCTTGACAAAATATTTTTTTCGCTCATCACTTTCATATAGAGATGATAGACGAAACTTAAGGTTTATTTTGGAGTTGGGAATGGTGGAAACATTTTGAAGAAGGAAAACGTGAGATGCCATGTAAACACATTTCCATTATTTCAGAGATTAACAATATCCAATTGTTTGAACATAGATAGTCGGCAGTAGTTTTTTGTCTCATGATACAACTGGCAGCAATGAACAACCTCCGCTACGGTTTGTTTTGCTCTAAATCCTTCAAAGCGCATTCTTAGCGTTCTTTGTGCACTGTATCTCGTACTTTGCATTTAAAAAGACGTAAAGAAGTGTAGGAGTTTTGAGGGAGAGAGGAAGCTTTAATTGGGCACTCAGTTCCTAGCACCAGCCCTGGACAACATTAACAGGATTAATGTCGTAGCCTACATACACAATTAATAAATACATGAAAAATGTGTGAAAATTACTTCAAATATAACAATCTTCATATCTAGTGAAAAATTAAAACTGAAAAAAAAGGGGAAAACAAAAAAACCAGCTTCTACAAGAAAAACATACATACTTATTACTGGTCATTATCATACCACTGAAACACCATTTTTCTTTAACAAATCACATACACAATTAATAAATACTTGAAAATTGTGTGAAAACTTCAGACATAATTAAAATTGTGATAACTACTGAAAAAAATAAAACTAAAAAAAGGAAAAAAATATGACTTTACTCATGAAGAAAAAACATTATTCACACTTTACTGACCGTTTGTCATGCCACTGTGGGTATTTATATTCACAAAATTTAACATTCCTTAGTTGTGTTCAAACTTAGCAATCATCTCATTTGTTAAGTGCTGCTTTTGAGGCAATTTCACTATGAATATATATACTCACTATAGCTGTGTATGAAATTGAGGAATTTTCTGCATTTTATTTAAAATTTTGGTGAAAATACATTCTAAAATTGTACTAGAATTTATGCTAAGCTCTAATTCTTAGGTCAAATTATGCTAAAAAACATTAAATTATGCTACATTTGGTAACACTGGATGACGCTGGCGGAAACAGTTTTGTTTACAAACATCATATGGTCTGGGGATCGGAATACGGTTTTTTGGCCGAATACAGATAAAGTTTAAAGGAAATTTTGTGGCGAAATCGGATTATGTCGAGTTGTAATACAGTCGTGAGCCGGGCTCTACTATACTTCAAAATCTATAGCGTTCACACACACTCCGCTCCTTTTATTATTTTACTTTATGCTAGTCTCATTTATATTTTTTCTGGATTTTGTAATTTCATCTTTGGCATTATGTCATTACATAAATTGTGAAAAACAATAAAACAAATAATAATCACCATTTTTTTTTTAAATATATGTTTTTTATTGAAATCTTCTATACTGGCAACTTTCCCTTTTTCAAGTTCCTCAAAGAATAGAGTTTAAAGATAGCAAATAGTTGCTCTATTATGACGTTCTTTTTTCTCTCTCCATGAAGCTCTTCAAACATGAATGTATATGAGTTACTATAGAGGGACTTTCTCCAGTGTAATTGTTTTCCTTCTTGGGATATTAAATTCAGAATCTCAAACTTTCACTACTTCCATTTCAATAATAGTCCAACATGAGGACAAAACTTCATGGGACAAAAATAAGTAAAATGAGTGGCCATCACAAAAGCAAAATCACTTCCTCTCTTTCAGACAGTGGATGGCGATTAGAATTACAGGTAGTCCTACTACTCCTACAAACCAATTTCATTATATCATGTGATCAAGGTTACCTTGTCTGGGTTTTCACACAGAGAATTGCCATCTTTTGTTCCCTGACAGGGTGGAGGATCTGGATTCATCAAAACCATATAATCATCATCATCATCACTGAAGAACATCACTGAAGAACATTTCAAACTGAAAGAGAATAAAATAATAAGTCAAAAATCCAGTCATCAAAGTATGTACTAGTATGTCATGAAATCTCCACTTCCACTAAACTACCTGTGACAAATGTTAATCATAGCAAATTTGACTTGGTTTTTAATTCATAGGCAATAACTGTAAGGCAAGTCCCCTTCCAAGGAGGGGGACTGAAGTCATTCGAATGAAAACCATAATAAATCGGTTCTTTTTTTATTATTTCTTAATGAAAAATTACTGCTCTGTCTGTTAAATTAACAAAGTCTCAATTTACTAATTACTAATTTTCCATTATTCAAAATGAGATTGCCATTACAGGTTGCCACCTTGATTTTATAGTTTATCAGCCTTATCTCCAACACTAACCTTTATACGGACACAACTGAACCCACAAGGGACCAAAGATATACATAAGGGCCAAATTAGTCGTGGTTTTGGAATTTTTGGATTTCAGAACTGTGAGGTCAACGCATAACCACTCATCCCGATTGACCAGAAAAGGCTTTTTCCCTTTTATTTTTTCCCATTGATTTCTCAGTTTTATTTTAGTTATTTTTTCACTAAGATTTATTATTATTATGATATGTATTGCTATTAAATCAATGTGAGATCATTAGGATCATGAATAATAAAATAGTTGGACAATTAACCCTCTTAACGCCGAATGGACGTAGGTTAAACGTTCGAGTCAAAATGTCTCCCGTATGCCGAATGGACATATCATACGTCGACTCAAAGAAGTTTTTTTAAAAATTTGCGGAATAATTCTTATAGGCCTACCAGCCGAAAACTTTTGAATCACGCGCCTTGGGGGATGCTGGGAGTTCACGGATCAAGGCGTTGTTTTGTTTACAATCGCTACGCAAGCGCAAGCACGAATATCTTTCTTATCGCACTAAAAAGTATCAGTGACATCTCAGAAATTATTTCGTCACTGACATAATTTTTGCACCATATTAAATTATCCTTTACAAGAGGTATTATAAATGAAAATGTGCACAATTTCATGTGCAATACAACAAAAAAATACACATTATTGTAGCTTTTATCAGTTATGAAATATTTTCACATAAATAACGATAAGTGCAAAAATTTCAACCTTCGGTCAACTTTAACTCTACCGAAATGGTCGAGAAACGCAATTGTAAGCTAAAAATCTTATTTAATAGTAATATTCAATCATTTGCCTTCATTTTGCAACAAATTGGACGTCTCTAGCACAATATTTCGATTAATGGTGAATTCATGAAAAAACCTTTTCCTTACGTTCGCGCGGTAACTCTTCCGATAAATTTTTTCGTGCAATTGTCCTAATGTTTACACCATTTTAAATTTGCCGTTACATAAAGTTTTATATATGGATATGTGCGCAATTTCATGCACAATACAACTAAAAACCCATGGTTGTAGCTTTTATCAGTTTTGAAATATTTTCTTATAAATAACGTAAAGTGCAAAAATTTCAACTTTCGGTCAACTTTGACTACCGAAATGGTTGAAAAAAGCAATTGTAAGCTAAAACTCTTATACTCTAGTAATATGCAATCATTTACCTTCATTTTGCAACGACTTGGAAGTCTCTAGCACAATATTTCGATTTATGGTGAATTTATGAAAAAAAAAAAAAAAAAAAACAAAAAAAAATTTTCCTTACGTCCGCACGGTAACTTCCGAAAAAAATCAGTTTTTTTTTTTTTTTTTTTTTTTGTGCGATTGTCGAAATGTGTGCACCAATTAAAATTAGCTGTTACATAAAGTTTTATATATGAAAATGTGCGCAATTTCATGTAGAATACAACTAAAAATGATTAAAGGTTGTAGCTTTTCTCTTTTTCAAAATATTTGCATATAAATCACGATAAATAGAAAAAAAACCATGTTCGGTCAAATTTGACTCTACCGAAATAGTTGAAAAACGCAATTGTAAGCTAAAACTCTTAATCTTCATTTTGAAACAAATTTGAAGTCTCTAGAACAATATTGTGATTTATGGTGAATTTTTCAAAAATATATTTAACTTCCCTCCGCGTGCCGATTCGTGGCCACAAGTCTCCGAAATGTGTACATCGCATTATCCTAATATTTGCTCCTTTTCATATTAGTCTTTTTATAGTTTTATATATCAAAATGTGCGCAAATTTCAAATGAAGAATACACAAATATTAAGTGAAGTGTAGCATTTCCCATCTCCAAAATGTCTGCATATATATATATAAAAATTTTGACATTCGGTAAACTTTAACTCGTTTGAAATGGTCAAAATCTGCAATTCTAATCTAAAACTCTTACAGTATCGTAATATTCAATCATTTGTCTTCATTTTGAAACAAATTGAAAGTCTCTAGAACAATATTTAGATTTTCGGAGAATTTTTGAAGAAAAATTTTTTTTACATCCGCGCGTTACGAATTCGTACATCATTTTGTGATAATATTTTTCCAGTGTTGCTTTTATTGTTTTACAATGTATTATATATCAAAATGAATGCAATTTAGTGTTCAATACAACGGAAAAAAAATAACTCGTTAGCTTTGACCATTTTTTGCACAGCGTGATTTGAATACAATAATGTATGAATTTTCTTTTTTCGCTACCATATATCGCATTATTTACATATGATAATGATATTATTTTTCATTTCTGATGATTTTATACTAAACTTCAGGCAATGACAAAAAAAGGAGCCAAAAATGAACTCTTAATCTTCAAAACTAAGCACGCTGTGATTTTTTGAAAAACATTTTTTCCGCTTCCGCGCTCACTCCAAACCGGCCCCGGCATACGGGAGAGGTTTTAATTTTTAGGGCTTCGGCGTAAGAGGGTCAAGAACTACGATTTGTTTCACCTAAAACGTTTTTTTTCAAACAAAAAAAATATTAAACCCAAAACCCAAAAATACAACCACGATCAAAAGAAGTGTAATTCAACAATTTAATTTTAATTATATAAGACTATAAAATACATTTCACCATATTGACCTTGGAGAGGGTTGTTCTTTATTGTTACTAATCATCATCACTTTGTAGTTGTGCATTTGAGGTCAGTCTGGGAACAAGATTTGCAAGTGATGACACATCACTACAACAGACTGGGTGGAATTTTTCATACCACTATATTATAAAGTTAAAATCATTAAATTCTTTTCATTAAAAAAAATTATAAAAAGCAAAGTATTGAGTTAGTTTTGCCATCAGCAGTCAAATAATCATGATCATGGCAATTCAACCACAGTGCTGAACACAAAATTTGTGATTGTAAGCTCTATAACTAGAACAGAAGTAGAGAGCTGTCATTGCTTAACAGACGACCATGGCAACCAGCCAACCAATCATGTTTTAGCTGTATTTTGTATGAGGAAGAAGCTTTTGCTTACATGAGGCTGATGATGTAAAGTGTGTGTTTTAAGTACAATACATAATTTTTGATAGTGTATGTATTTCACTGATTACACGATGAATCTAATTAATTTCTTCTCATTACTTTGAGTGCAAAATTGTTGGATTAGACATACCTACAAAAAAAAAAAAAAAAAAAAAAAAAAAAAAAAAAAAAAAAAAAAAAAAAAAAAAAAAAAAAAACTCTTAAAATCTCTTTAAGACAGAATTAAGTTAGAGCTATACTCTTAAAATCTCTTTAAGACAGAATTAAGTTAGAGCTATACTTCTATCTAGCATAAATTAATCTCTAGAAACTATGCATATGTGACATGGTTATTCTTTCATATAAAGATTGACTTAAATATGTGAACTTAAATTAGTTACTTTCTTCACTAATAGTTGGCGTTTTTTTCTGGTTATCGGTATATACTATACATAAGTTGCAAAGGATCCCATTCAATAAAAACAATACCAATATAACAAATATGCATGTTTTACTTGGCTCTTAAATTTCAAAGTTATGCTTTACTTCACTGAATCCAATAATACTGGATGTAGTCTCATATTACTATTTTGGTTTGGAAAAATCAGCACATAGGATTATTTCGCCCTATTCAACTCAATTCTGATATTTTCTTGTTTCTGTTCAGCATACATAGATCTCTAGAAACTATTTATATATGGGACAAGGTTACTTTTTGTTAATTAAAGTGCTTTTAACCCTTAATTGACAGGTAAATGTATCGATATGCAGCTACTCAGGCCAGGTAAACTTTGAGGTTGGACAATTTATGGAAAAAATCACAAATTCTTGGTAATTTGTATTTTTCCTAGCTATACTTACTTTGAACTACTTTAATTAGAGAATCCTGGATTATGTCAATTCGGTACCGACCAAAAAATCCGGTTACCCCTTCCACACCTAACCAGGTATATGCCCCGAGGGTCAAGGCCATGTGACCCACAACCTCGGTGCTTTTCTCTCCACACAGTTCCTGCCCTAAGGTACTCGGGGACGGTAGGGAGGGTCTGAAACCTAAGTAGTTCGAGGTAAGTATAGCTGGGAAAAAAACAAATTACCAAGAATTTGTAATTTGTTCCTAGACTCTGTCCAACTGATCGGAGTGAGATACAGCAGGATCAGCGGCCAGACATCTAGACCAATTCATAAGAGGGAGGCATGTGTACCTCTAATGAATAGCAAGCAAGAACTTCAAACCATAAGTAAGAGACCAAATATAAAGCATTGGGTTTGTATCTTCCTGCTTGTCCGCTTCCCCCTCTGTTACAGAAGGGACGGATAAATGCTTCTATCCCTAACTAGAAAGATAGAATGGAGCTCAGTTATGTAGCCTACCTGCAACGTTGTCCTCTCCAGCATGTGATGACCGCTACCCTCTGCCCGCAAGATGAAAGAAGAAAAGAGAAGCAAGAGAAGCCAGTCCCACTCATTCATTCTCCATTCACACAATATCACAAGGATGAGATGCAACCTTCTCCTGTTAAAGGAGCTGGGTAAGTTACACAACTTGAACAGCCACCACAGGTCCCAAGGAAAAAAAAGTGTCCAAGACCTATGGGCAATATCCCAAAGGTAAAAGGAGGTGAAGGTGGTCTGGTCGAATACACCCCTGCCTTCAGCACCTGTGCAACTGAGCAAACTTCTTGTGGAATGCAAGGGTTGGACCAATATCTCTAACTTCGTGGGCTCTCAGACGAAAAGTACTGGTGTCGGCACTCCTCTCGGAGTCGTAAACTTTCCTGATTACCTCATGAAGCCAGAAAAAATAAGTGTTCTTGGACACTTCTTTCTTGGTCACTTCGGTGCTAACGAAAAGGCGTTGACACTCAGGTCTGAGATGTTGAGCTTTCTTTAGATAGCGCTGTAGCTCTCTAACAGGACAAAGTATCATCTCTTCCATATCATTGCCAGTAGTCTTCTAGGGAGGGGGAACCGGAAGGACTTGAACCTGAAGTCAGGGACCAAAGGGTTCTGATTCTTCGCTACAAAATCATGGGAAGAAATAGAATAACGATCCCCATCCCTCGAGTGTTTGATATCGAAGGAGACCATGAAGTTCTACTTCAAGACAAGCTCAAATACCACCTCAAGCGCCAACTACACTCCTCAAGACAAGCATCACATACCACTCAGGGGGGACGGGGGGAGAGTTCCCTGGGTGGGCAAGACCTCTCAAAAATCCTCATTAGGAGAGCTATTTCCATGGAGGAGGAAATATAAACTCCTCGCAGATCAAGGACTAGAGCCAGGAGGCTCTCTATCCTTTAACTGCAGATACAGAGAAGAGCTTCTCTCAGTGAGGAAAAACCAAGAAATCCGCTACCTGCTGAAACAGACCACTTTCCCTGGTATACAGCTACAAAGGACTGTCCGAGATATCCATCCATCTCTGTTGCTGCTCGGCAAGAAAACCCTCTCGCACACAACAGATGGTGGATAACAACCAGCCTTGAAGACACAAGAAATGTACTGCCTGGTGGTGCTGTTCCACATGCAGTTGACACAGCAGGTTGTGCCACGGGGGAATCTCTCGCGAAGCCTCCGACAGAAGTGCCAGTAGGTCCGGATACCAAATGGCCAAATCGCCCGAGGCCATTTGGGTGCCACCAAAATCATCCGAAGATTGCTGGGGGAAAGGCGTACACTACGAGGTTGTCCCACAGATGTTGGAACGCAACCTCTGCAGCTGCCCATGGGTCCAGCACAACATAGAAGAAAACCGTTAGTTTTGTTGTGCCGGGTGGCAAACAGATCCACTACTAGATGCCGCCACAGGTCAAACAGCCTTTTCCCCCACGTCTGGGTGGTTTAGAGACAAGTTCAGTCCCGAATCACCTAATTCTGGTCAGCTGAGGCCTTGTCTGCCACTACATTCCTCTTTCAAGGAATGGTACCCTGGCCGAACAGCGATACTGAGTGGAGCTACTGCCACTCATGCAACTGCAACTGCATCGTCAACTGGTGTAACGGGACCGTGGCATTATATCTCATCAACACCGAGTGTCCCATCACCCATTCCCAGAATTCTTGGAGCACGAGAAACGCCATCAAATTCCAGAACATTGATGTGAAGGTGCTTGTCGTGTTGGTTCCACACTCCTGCAACCAGCAACTCTTCAAGGTGTGTGCCCCAACCCTCAGTCAATGATTCTGAGAACAGAAGCATCTCTGGAGGGGGTGCGCAGGGGGCATTCTTAATAAGAGATTCCTGTCGTTTAGCCATCAGATTAAATCCTCCCTTACTTCCTTCATAAGAGGAACCAGGAAGGACTGCTGACCCCGCGCCTGTGACCAGCAATCCTTTAGCCTTTAGTCTCCATTGCAGAGACCGCAGGTGAAGATGCCTGTGAAAGACTAGCTTCTCAAGTGACCACAGGGCCGTTACCTCTTGCTGCGAGAACCAGAGGTTCTCTAACAGCAGGTGTTGAAGAGGCACTCCCGGAATTAGGCGAGGTAACTCCAGGTCAACCTCCTTGGTTAAAAACGTGTCTGTCGAAGGCACATAGAATCGCTGCTGACGAGGCAGAGGAGGAAGAAGCAGCTTGTCTGACATGCTGGCCTTAAGTGAAGCTTCCTGTCCGGAGACAAGAGCGTTCACCTGGTCCAGCACTCTGTCAGCCAAGGAAGACCAGGGTAGCCCAACAGATGCTCTAGGTTCCTACTTAGGCCCCCACAATGACTCCAACCTCGATGGACGGTCAGAGGGATCAACCATCGATCCC
>NC_087220.1:46106920-46121920 GCF_015104395.2 Macrobrachium nipponense | reverse complement strand
CCTTATACTCTATCTAAAGTAATATCCGTAAAGTCATTCAAGCAGAGGTGATTCAGCAGAAACTTTTTTTTATCTTTTATCTGAATACCAGGAAGTTTCTCCACTAGCGAGTGATCTCTGGGGAAAAAAACGGATGTAATTTAACACAAAATACGGTCTAAGGACAAACATAAAGCTATATACGTACCTTCGTATAGACTCCCAATGAAATTTCAAAATAGAGATAAATGACAAAGTTGAAATATGTTAGTAATAGGAGCCATTAGGAAATCAAATAGCCCATATAATTTCCCCTCAAAACGTCATGCCATAAAAGATCGGACTTGGCGTATCTGCGTAGATTTCTGTCGCTTAAACAAGGAAACGACTCCCGATAGTTTCCAGTGCCATGTACCGAAAACATCTTATCTCTGTTAGGTTAGAATAAATTTTTCACCAGCTTGGACTTACTTAAAAGCTTTTACCTGATACCATTACCTCATTACCTAAGTGATTGTACCTCATACACCGTTTTCAGCACACTCAGAGGACATTATCAATTTTTTACGTATGCCTCCGGCTTACGTTGCGCCCCAATTACAATCAGTGTTTGGAGACTTTTAGGGGATACCCTACATGCCTATTGGTTGGTCTTGTAATCTTTTCTAATACCTTAGAAGTACTTTCACATAAACTAGAGCTAGTGCTACAGAGACAAAGACAAATAATCTCGGAGTAAAATATCTAAATGCGAGTTTTTAAAAAACCAAACATGTTTATCTAGGTTTTATGTGTCTAGTCACGGTCTTAAAGTAGTCAATGGTAAGGTGTCGGCTATTCATAACTTCCGGTACCTATTAACGTAAAAGGGGGATACAGCACTTTTGCGCTGTAGTGGGTATTACAATCGTATGTAAATATGTAACTCTTCAATCATGACAGCTCCTTTAACAGATCTTACGAAGAAGAGCATAGATTTATTATGGTCTAAAAAGCATCAACAGGCGTTCGATATCTTAAAAGCGGAATAATGCAGCTCATCTAACTTAAAAATCCCTGATTTAAATAAGGCATTTTTTTTATTGCAATAGACGCCTCAGACAAGGGGTAAGAGGGATATTACTTCAGTAATATGATATACAGTTCTTCCCTATAGCTTTTTATTCACGTAAACTAAATGCCCTCTGAAAGTAAATATACAGTAATAGGCAAGGAAGGGCTAGGTATCTTTAACTAACTAGTACATTTTAAGTTCATAATCTATGGCTATCCTGATAAAGTCCTTACTGAACACGAGTCCTTTACCGAGTTTTTCAAAGGCTTTAATCACAGTCCAAAAGGAACTCGGTGACAAATGATCATTCAGGTCTTTGGAGCCAAGATAAGATATCTACCTGGGAAAGCAATTATCATAGCTGACGCATTATCCCGCAATCCCGCACCATACTGCAAAGAATAATTAATTAGACTAAAAAATATAGAAACATCCGTACCTATTGTTAAAACCGTATCTAAACAAGAAAATTCCTTAACCCAAGAGATCGCGAGCATTGAATATCTGGGTTGGAGCGCAGAACTGTTACAAACTGAACAAAGCAAAAGTCAGCAGCAATAAACACCAAACAATAAACACTTCGAACGGAAACAGGGTCAGCGGCTAAGCAAAAACAATATACACCTTCGAGTCAGAAAACCCTAAGGTCAAAAGTATATTTTAAACGTCTATTGTATTCAGAATCAAGTAATCAAATGTTGCATTATTAGTTAGTAGGTCCGTGACGAGGAAAACCCGAAGAACACAGCAGATGACTAATGACCAGGTAGTAATAATAATCTCTTTCATACCAATCGTCATAAACTGGTTGCATTCCGTCATCCAGGGATCCTTATTGTGTCACAGAAAGCCAAATCACTGTTTTACTGGCCTACGATGCTTACAGATATAAAAAGCACATAACTAATTGTAACACGTGTCATGAAAACAAGGGATACACTAGGATACCTGCCAGTTTAAGAGCCTATCCTGTGCCAAATCAATCCTTGAAAAAATATACGTAGAATTATTAACAGAATTATGAGTCTGACAGAGGGAATAAACACTTCTTAGTGTCAATAGTTCCTTGACACGTTATATAGAATTAATAGCACTAAAAACAAACACCGCAATTGAGTGCGTTAGGAATATTTATGAGTGCTAAATCAGTAAACATGGAATTCAACAGATGATAATCTGACTCGGGTGGTGTAAATCAATAATAATCTCCATAACATGTTGTGTGAATTCCTATCCATTAAGAAAACCAATACTATATTTTATCACCCAGAGTCAAATCGGTTTGGTAGAATAAGAGATAAATCAGAAAATGTTAAATGTCTTACGAGTTACAACTTGTGATATTGGATCCGAACTGGATTATAGCGGTTCTCGCGGTTTTAAATACCTTTATCCAAGGTATAAAGAATGCCTTTACCATATATATCTCGTATCTGTAGAAATGATACCGCAAGTAGCCTTATACGGTACGCCGCTAGAACACTTTTCCACATATTCAAGCCAACCATTAATTTATCAAATATATATATATATAAATAAATATAAAAAATAAAATAAATATGGATACAAGTGGAGTCAATATAATACACTCCGTAAGAAGTCAGAAGGGTTACAAATTATAATAAAAAAGGAATCACGATAAAATCAATAAGCAAAACGTAACCATAGGTTAATTAAATATCCAAATATATATGCGTAAAGATTTGAACTCACTTAACGCTTTAGTAATGACAAATAAGCTAAAAGTTCAAATACATATCAAAACCTACTGACATATTGTCTGTCCCGCTGATTTATATTCGTAGTCAATGAAAAAAAAAATAATAAATAAATAAATAAAATAAAATAAGAGATTTTAAAGTCAGGAAGTCTAGAAGTGAAAATCTTATCTATGGAATAATCCTATATGAATCTTATACAGGGCTAATAATATATATAGAATTTGTATGGAAACCTTTTTCATTAGTTTGAATAAGGAATATTTAATTTAACATAATTACAATCATGCAGATTTCCAACATGAAACTAATATATTGTTCAATTTTGGTACAGTTGTTTTTTTTTTTTTTTTCAGACATTCTTCTCGTGCGGGTGGAGAATTAAAACAAAAAAATATAATTTGAAAATACTAAAGTCGTATCTCTTACAGCAAGTAACGTAACTCTTAAGCTGGTGACGACGTCATCAGTTCTAGAAGGTCTGTCGCGTTTGCCGTATCAGCATTGATTCCTTTAACCTCAAATATCTGCTTGCACAGGCTTCATCTCGCGCTTGCAAAGCAGGTTGCTGGAGAAAGGAATGCTTAGCCCGAACTTCTCATGGGCAAGGCAGACGTGTCTATCCGTATGCGCAATGCAACTTTAGTTAAGGAGTTGCAATCATTTTAAAATTAATAACAAAATAAGCAAATAGAATTTCTATAACATCAAAATGAATTAATTTTTTTTCTGAACCTCAGACAATTAGTCAATAAATCAGCTTATGATAATGGTAAACGGACATTTAGAAGTATCAAGTCATGGATATGAAAAATTTACCTGCAACATTAGACTATGACAATTCAAGTAAATCACATTCATGGGAAAATGTCACATTTTTTTTGGAAAAAAAAAAAAAAAAAAAAAAAAAAAGTTTATATAGAAATTAGTTACATAATGGGTTCTTTCGTTGCATCACCTACCTATTAATAAAGTTTTTAAAATTAACCTCAGAGGATGCGCGCGAGAAAAATTGAATATGAAACTTTTGTTAGGGACATATAGGATCAGATTTTATCACAACTTAATTTCAGTTAGCATAAAGAAATACAGAATCATGATTAATATTCTCTTTGACTCTTATGTTGCCTGGCAATCTTACAAATAGCTCCGTTTTCCACTTCTTTGTCTAGTAACTTACTACCAGTAATATCGAATTTTCTTTGGGATTCGTATTGATATCTGTTATTTTTTATAATTATGGATATTTTTTACAGTCCTCATAGACCTGGATAGGTTCACTCATTATTAATGCCATGGATAAAAAAGTTTGTACAGCTCTCTTTTGAATTCCACAAATATCAGCGAATTCATGTGGGTTAAGTCTGGTCTTAATGGCTTTCTCTCCCCTCCCCTGTATTTGGATGTCGTCTGAATTTACTTTGCCCTTGTGACAAGTATAATTTCACTTGCAGGCTGATTAATGGAACCTATTACAGTATCCTGCAGTATGAGAGTTTCACATCGCAACTTCAAAAAATCGTTCGTTGCTGCGGACGACGGCAGTCGAGTAACAACCGCCTACAATGTGAAACGAATAAGCACCATCATGGACTTCTTCGACCGACACCGTATCCCGTCGTTAATCTCGTTTTAATGCGGAATGCTCCGGCGGCTGTCGGAAATAGACTACAAAAGGGACATACTTCCGACAATTACGAACCGAAGGATATTCAACTCTACTTTGCTGGCGAAGGACTCGTGCTGGGGATGATTTTATTCATCGCGAACGTAATCTTGTTGCTTAGGTTGCAGAGAATAAGTATGAGCGCAAAATAGAACGTTGGACCCGCCCAGGCAAATTTTCCCCAAATTTTTTATCATGTTAATCTTCATTCTATGCAATTATCAGAGTACATTAGTATTTTCTGTAGCATATGTATCTTAATGAGATGAAGTGAAAAACTGTATCATTATATATCACGTGATCACTATTATTTACCAATATCATTGTTTTATATTTTATTACTTGAATCAATTCATGTACACCATGAATTTTTATTTACTTATATATATATATATATATATATATATATATATATATATATATATACGTATATATATATTTCACAAGTTGTCTGTATCACACTCCTATAAGTCAATGCAAGTCAAGTTTGAGTAATATTCAGTAGTTGGTTTTGGTAGCTGACCGAGCTAATGTAAGTGTTTACATAATAAAAATATGGAATGTTAGTCCATATATATAAAAGACTAAAACTAAAGAGGTCAACCAGATTGCTTGCAGGAATGTGATCAGACTAGAGACGCTAAAGATGACGTATACAATAAAAGTAGGCTAAGATAACATGCCGTCACCTGTAGTCATTCATTTGTTTATAAACTCTAGTCCAAGCTCCCTGCTTGAGACAACTACCGCGACCTATAATTCAAACGGCCTACGTGATCTGTAGCGGGTCTCATTTGATTGTGTGTTCGTATGTAACTATGTCATCTGATTGTATGTTCATATGTTCAAGCTACTATCTGCTTCCTTCATAACTTGTAACAGAGATGGTAGACGAGAGAATAGAGTTAGCTATCGTCATTAGAAGACCTGTACCTCTTTACCTAAGCTTTATCATGTAGAGAGAATAGAATTAGCCATTATCATTGGCAGAAGCGATCAAGCTATCGTCATTAGAAGACTTGTACAATCATACCTGATCTTCACCATGTAAATTCAGAGAATATATGTATTTTTGTACTTCGTGGTTTCTACTAGAACCTCACCTCATAACCGAATCATCGTGAGTTTAACACATCGTCGTCAATAACCAAAGAAGATAATACCGACTTCGTAAGTGATCTACAAACCCCAAGACACTCCATTGAATATAGAAGTGCAATACCAACCGACTTAGCGTAAGATTATCGCAAGTCTAACATTACCTCATAGGGCACCTTATCCTACAAGGCAACAGCCCTAAAATATATATATATAAATGTATATATATACATATATACATACATATACATATATATATATATATATATCTATATATATATATATATATATATAAATATATATATATATATATATATATATATATATACACACACATTATATATACATATACATACATATATATATATATATATATATATATATATATATATATCTATATATATATATATGATATATATATATATATATAAAATATATATATATATATATATATACCATACCATATACATACATATATATTAATTATATATATACATACCATATATATATATATAGTATATATATATTATATATATATATATATATACATATATATATGTTAGGAAACAACATGAGTCTGTCTAGTATATAGCTAGGAAAATTCAATTAGGAAAACCACTGGTAGAATATATAGTGAAAGTAGAGTGATGAAGGATCTACCAGAAGTTAAGGTAGAAAAGACAGTAAAATGCAAACCGCACCAGAAAATATGAACTTTGACTCCTTCAGTGGGTGGTTACCGTCAAGGGACGAAACCAATCAAACTAATCTGGAGGTGGCACCGGAAGTAAGGAATGCCATTCATGAAGAAGTAGGATGTGTCCTAGAGGATAGTTAAGGAGGAGCTAATTGAAACAGTTAGGTCCAAACTTCATTTGAAGTAAGAGAGAAAGACAGTCAAGAACCAGTCCTTATACGGGGAGGCTGTGTTCCTTCTCACTCTGTTCCATTTTAGTGTGATAGTGTTGTCAATCAATAGTGTGAACTTTGTGCTTTATTTTAATTATAAGAAATAAGTGGTGTTTAATTTGCCCAGTATCCCTAGGATTCCAACCCATGCCCAAGCCAATAAGAATTAAATAATCTAAATGTTCCTATGAGAAAAGAAACTCAACCGTAACAGCGATAATGAAGGTTAGCCCAGATGACAAATAACCTTTCAAACATTCCCGTAACAACGAAGAGAACCAGAAGAAGAAGAAGAGAGAATAAGAACTCTTAAGTACGCCACGCAAATATAACAAATAAAAAATAAATACCCGTCACATAAGTGGTGGCAGCGGCGGGATTCTAAGTGCAAAAACACCGATATAAAAACACACACACACACACACACAGTGGAAAAATTAAACAGTGGAAGATATAAAACTGCCAATAAAAGAGCGCTAATACTTAAGCGCCAGAAACATACAAGAAAACCAGGCACGAACTCTACGATTAAAATGAAGAAATTCAGAGTTCAATAACTCCAAGAACAAAGAAAAATAAAAAGGGCAACGAAAAATAATGAAAACTTTGAGCAGCGTAGACATAACAACACTCCGATTCTGCTGAAAGGGCGAACGAAAATTGAACGACGAAACGCAGTGAATTTCTGCGAAGAATACTGAACTAGGATAGCTGCATTTCCTAAGCCATAAACTCGACAAAGGAATACGCAAAAAACGCATTAAGGCGGATAGAAGAAGATTGAATACAACGCAATGAGAACTGCACGGGTAGGCGATTGACGGCAGATTTCTTCAATCAACCTGCGAGCGCTAAACTATCATTAATCATGAGATAGCGCCCATTTCTCCATACATCGCTACGATTTTTTCCCATGGACAAGGCAGCGCAGTGGACTTCAACGGTGGTGTGAAAAAGATAGCGTATGGACGACGACGCCACAAGTGAAACAGAGAAGAGCCGGACGGCGACGCAGAAGTGATCGGCAACCAGCAACAAGAAGAAAAGTTTAAAATTGAAGGACGCACTAGGAAATAAAAACA
Organism: Macrobrachium nipponense; assembly: GCF_015104395.2. Taxonomy (NCBI): domain Eukaryota; kingdom Metazoa; phylum Arthropoda; class Malacostraca; order Decapoda; family Palaemonidae; genus Macrobrachium; species Macrobrachium nipponense. The sequence goes on along the minus strand of NC_087220.1, from coordinate 46,114,414 downwards.
TTTTATGTAGGCTATCTAGGAATCGCAATAAGGAAGACAGACTCAGTATGAAGATAATTTAAGTACAACAATGCATCTTTTTTTTAAACTTGTATCTAGTCTAAGCTGTTGGTATAACCGCAACTACATGCAAATTTGAAAATTACTAGGTTACAAGGAAGCAGAACTCCCAACCCGAGCCACTATAGCCTACGTCCAACTCCTGACAGACGCTCGAGACTAAATAATCAACAAATAATTTTCCACGACGATCGCATAGTGAAAGTCCAACCAGAATACTAAGCTCGACAGTAGCAAATAGACCCACGACTAGTGTGATTGTTAATAACCATAATAACATTCCTAACCCATTGCAAGTACAAACTAGGTACTCTAGAATGGCACAGGCCACTGTAATAACACAGGCTACACGCTTTTGCGGTAATGTAGAAAGGGGTAATCCTGACAAAATTAAGTTCTTAAAAACATATCAGTATCTCAGTGGATAACAGACTGAAAGTCGAATTTCAGCTAGTGGAATTACTGATGAACACAAGAAAATAGATGAAGCGTTATTTTATATTAGTTCAGAACAGGGAGATGCACATCACACACTCACGTTCGCAAAGTTTCAGGAGATTCCGACCTTCGCTGAATTTAAGGTGTGCCTAGAACTTTGGGAGCCGGTTAACCAGTAAGATAAATGGTATAACCTCGAAAGGGTCCTACATCAGAAGTACGATGGGGATAGTATTGCAAACTTACGTACCGACATAGAAAATTTGATCCGTAACTTAACCACAGATTTGAAACGAGCCAGCGTAGTTATTGGCGATGGTGATGCTTTTAGTCGTGATATAAAGGATTTAAGTCAGTATGAAAGAGATTTTGAATTACATAGTTCATGTTATAGTATATGACGCTATCGGGGAAGAAGAAGAAGAAAAAAAAAAAAAAAGTGTCTTTAAGAAACAGGATCCTGATCCTAAGCAGGATAGTCTAGCAGCTTTAAGATTTATGAAAAGGGAAATGTGCAAAAGGGGACTCAATCTGGCAAAAAAATTTACAGGTTTTGTAAATAATGGAAACCCTAGTAGAAATAGGAATAATTTCCAGGGAAAGACAGATAGTGTTCCAGACAGAGCTAGAAATTTCAAACATAAACAACAAGGAAAAAAAGATCCTAAGAATAATCCAAGGAATAATAATGGGAAATTTTTCCAAGCAAACAAGAATAGTAAATATAGGCCTCAACAGTATAGAGGAAATCCAAACAATAATAATCCAAATTAGTTTAGCCCAAACCACAGTCAGAGCTCCGGAGATAATAAAACAAAATAATAAACAGGAACAAAATTGTGCCAATTGTGGTTATTCCAACCGCACAACTCAGAATTGTAGGCGACCAAGGTATTGTTCTCATTGTAATAGGACAGGTCACTTAAACACAAAATTGTTGGTTCAAAAAATACCAATACTAACCATAATACCCAAAGTAGTACACCCCAAAATAATAATCAGACTCGGTGACAATTACAGAAGGGGGTAATACAAAAGAAAGCTTCCTTACCAGTAGAAAACGAGAATGAAATAGTTACGGTAGGTCAGGAAGATAATTTCAAATTGCCTTTTGAAGTAAATAAGGAGATAGTATTTTCAGTAAAGGATAAAGAAATATGCCAAGAAGATTTACCTATCATCCAAACCAGAATTAATAATAAACCATGCTCAATCCTTTTGAATACAGGCAGTACAGTAAATATAATAGATAAACATTAACAAAACATTTAGGCTTTGCAGATATAGAAATACAAGGTCCTGGTAGAATTATAAAAGGAATAGCCAGGAAACAAATAAAGGCGCTAGGCAATGTCACACTGGACATAGAGATTTTAGACAAAACTTTTAAGGAAGTATTTGTAGTATTAGAAGAAAGGTTTTACCCTACGCAAGCGCTTTTTTCATATAAAGCTATGCGGAGATGTAGAATAATGTTAGATTGTGGAGAAAATAAAATCAATTTGCCACGCAGAAATAGAGAAAATGTTTGTTTTCAGCTAGAAGAAGGAAAGTCTTGGATAAATCTGATCAATTTATCTGAGACGACATCTTCTAGAGAAGCGAACATCCAAGAAAATAAGATAGATAATAATGCTAGCACAGATAATAGTGGAATAAGTGGTAGAAATAATAATTTACAAGAAATGTCCTTAGCCAGGAACGATACTATGATAGATTGTGCACAAATAAATGATATGAACAAATTAACGCAGCTGAACAATTCATTGATGCGGAACATATTAATGCATGTGAACAAATTTATGAAGATGAATCAGAAATTGATTGTACATATCTTATAATGGATGAAAATAAAGAAGAAAAATATATCAATGAAGTCCTGTTATTAGGAACAATAAATAAGGGCGAATTAAACTCAACAATACTACTGGATGAAAGTTCGGATGAAACAGTGTGTTATTTCTCAGAGATACGCGATGACGAAGAAATATGTTTAATCAGTACTGCAGATGACCATACTGTCACATTTGTGCTTAATAGAGAAGTAATTTTGTACCCGCAATGTCTAACCAAAGTTTGTCTTAGGGCTAAAGCAGACGAAGACTTGCATGAAAAAGACGTAATGCTAACTAATGAAAACTTACCTGACTTTGTTAGGATGGACAATTCCCTAGTTCACGTGAAAGGTAATAACTGTGAGACGTACGTCCAGAATTTTTCAGACAAAAGACTAATACTAAGACCTGGTATAGAATTTTGTACAGGAATTGTAGTGAATAATCCTTTACTAACACTAAGTGAAAAAACATTCTTCTCTAGCACAGAACCAAGTTCAATTCTAAACAAAAAAGTAAATAATACAGACTTTCCTCAGAATAGAGTTAAACTGTTACAAATATTGGAAAGGTATAGAGATGCCATTGCTTTAGAAGGAGATAAGTTAGGCAGAACAGATACTTTGCAACATAAGATTTTAATACAAGATGTAACTAAACCATTTTATATCCCTAACTATAAGTTGCCAATAAGTCAACGACCGATCGTAGATCAGTTAATTGAAGAAAGGAAGCAAGATGGGGTAATAGTACCTTCTAAATCACCATATAATTCACCTCTCTCATTAGTTCCAAAGAAAGATGGCACTTGGAGAATGGTAATAGACTATCAGAAATTGAATTCACACACCATTCCAGATAGGATGCCAATGCCAGTTATAAATGATAAGTTAAATCAATTAGGTGGAGCAAAAATATTTACGTCACTAGACTTGCTTAGTGGATATTGGGAAGTACCTTTAGACGAAGAATCCAAGTCCTTAACAGCTTTTAGTACTCATAAGGAACATTTACAGTTTGAAGTCATGCCCTTTGGTCTTACATCATCCCCACTAACCTTTACTCGATTAATGCTCGAAATTTTAGGAGACATAGCGGATGTTTCAGTATACCTAGATGATGTACTCATTTCTAGTAAGGACTTGGATAGTCACTTTAAGACATTAGAAACAGTGTTAGAAAGACTGAAGAGTGCAGGATTAAAGATAAAAATTAAGAAATGTCAATTCATGATGAAATCATTAGAATATTTAGGACATGTCATCAGTGAAAATGGACTGCATATGCAGGAAGGTAAAATAAAGGCAATTGTAAAATATCCAGCCCCAAATACATTGAAAGCCTTAAGAAGGTTTCTGGGGATAATCGGCTACTACCGGCCGTTCGTTAAAGGATTTGCCACTATAGCCAAACCATTAACAGATTTAACTAAGAAGGATGTAGTTTATGAATGGAAGCCAGAACATGAAAGAGCTTTCCAAACACTCAAGGAAATGATGACAAGAAATCCAATATTAGTGTATCCAGATTTCTCAAAAGAATTTTACTTAGCCTGCGATGCTTCTAGTACAGGTGTAGGTGCAGTTTTAATGCAACAAGGAAAACCCAGAATGAGAGCAGTATATTATGCAAGTAGAGTTTTGAACGCAGAAGAAAGATATTATAGCACTACCGAACGAGAGTGCTTAGCTCTATATTGGGGATTACGTAAGTTTAGGCATATATTGCTTGGACATAAAGTCAATGTGCTTACAGATCACAAACCCATTTGTGATCTTTTTAAGAAAAGAGCGTTCACAAATAATATGAAGTTTAACAGATATTTCATAAGTGTATTAGAATTTGCCCCAGAGTTTAGATATATCCCAGGAAGATATAACACTATAGCAGATGCCTTGTCGAGGTCGCAAGAAGAAAACGAGAAACAAATCACAACTAATACTTTCTGTTTTAGTTGTCAGATCATAGATCTATATTTAGAAAGAGTTCAGATTGAACCACAAAAAGATGCCAACATTAGAAAAATAGTGGGTAAATTAATGCAAAATGAGGATGATCAGTCTGAATTTCAGTTAATTAATGGAATTCTATATAAAACATCAGATGAACCGAATGCTTGTTCAGGGGGGGGGGGGGGGGGGGCGTTTGTATGTACCTAACACACTAACCAAAGAAGTATTAGAACTAACACACACAAGTTGTCAGGACATCCTGGAATAAATAAAACATGTAGAACAGTCACTAGATACTATTTTTGGCCAAATTGCAATGAAGATGCTAAAAGATTTGTTGAAACTTGTCATATCTGTAACGTACACAAGGGTAACGTAAATGTAAAAGCCCCTCTTGAGAAATATCCATCAGAATTAACTCTGTTTCAAGTAGTTTCAATGGATTTTGTAGGTCCATTTCCAAACACAACTAGAGGTAATCGTCAGATATTAGTTTTCATAGATTACTTGACTAAGTATGTTGAGATCATTCCAGTCAGAAACAGAGAAGCAACTACTGTAGCAGAAGCTCTGAAATCTAGAATAATTACTAGACATTCATGCCCTCAAACATTATTATCTGATAATGCAGGAGAATTTACTAGTGACATTTTAAAGAAATTGTGTGAATTTTATGAAATTTATAAGTGTCAGGTTACAGCTTATAAACCAAGCTCTAATGGAGCAGTTGAGAGAACAAATCGTAAAATAAAGGATGTACTTAAAACTTTGGTAACTCCACAGACTGAAGATTAGGACTTAATGCTTGAAGACGTACAGTTCACTATTAATAACACTGTAAATGAATCTATTAGGGAAACCCCACACTTTCTGTTATATGGTTATCAGAAAAGAATGCCAAATACCTTATTAGATGAAGCAACTCCACCAAGACATACTTATAATTATGAAGACTACGTTGCATGGAAAACAAGACGGACTTTCAAGACAGTAAAAGGCACAAGAGCTCGATTGAAGGAGTTACATCAAAAGTCTAGTAAGTATTACAATCAGATATCAGCAGTCCCAGATTTGAAAATAGGTCAACAAGTATATGTGCTTAATCACAAAGTTGAAGGACCTAATGTTAAGTAAGTCCTAAATTTCAAGGTCCATATGGAGTAATAGAAAGATTAAAGTTAAATAAATTCAAGCTAATGCATGAATCAACTTTAAATGGAACTGTTGCACATTGGAACCATATTAACCCTTTAACGCCGAATGGACGTATTAAACGTCGAGTCAAAATGTCCCCCCTATGCCGAATTGACGTACCATGCGTCTACTCAAAAAGTTTTTTTTTAAATTCGTGGAAAAATACTTATAGGCCTACCAGCCAAAAACTTTTGAATCACGCGCCTTGGGGGATGCTGGGAGTTCACAAATCAAGGCGTTATTTTGTTTACAATTGTTATGCAGGCGAGCAAGCGCAAATTTCTTTCTTATCGCACTAAAAAGTATCAGACATATCTCAAAAATTATTTTGTAACTGACATAATTTTTGCACCATTTTAAATTATCTGTTACATGAAGTATTATATATGAAAATGTGCGCAATTTCATTTAGAATACAACAAAAAATACTCAAATTAAGTGCCAAAATTTCAACCTTCGGTCAACTTTGACTACCGAAATGGTCGAAAAACGCAATTGTAAGCTAAAACGCTTATATTGTAGTAATATTCAACTATTTACCTTAATTTTGCAACAAATTGGAAGTCTCTAGCACAATATTTCGATTTATGGTGAATTTATGAAAAAACTTTTTCCTTACGTCCACGCGGTAACTCTTCCGAAAAAAAATCATACATGCGATTGTGGTAATGTTTGCACCATTTTAAAATTAGCCGTTACATAAAGTTTTATATATGGAAATGTGCGCAATTTCATGCACAATACAACTAAATACAACCCATGGTTGTAGCTTTTATCAATTTTGAAATATTTTCATATAAAAAATGATAAGTGACAAATTTTCAACCTTCGGTCAACTTTGACTCTACCGAAATGGTCGAAAAACGCAATTGTAAGCTAAAACTCTTATATTTTAGTAATATACAGCAATAATATCAATTCATTAAAGAAAATATAGTGAATTAGTAAGATTTTAGCTTATAATTTAAAAAATTATAGAAGAATGAAGAAAATCCCAGTCTTCTTCAAGTAACTTCCAGTAACTTTTCCTCAAGATCCAGGTACTAAAACTGTCAGATATATCAAGTTCTGTGACAACCAGGAGGGGGAAGGGGGAAGAGCTGCAGTGTTGCAATCACGTGGTGTTCTCTCTCTCTCTCTCTCTCTCTCTCTAATAATAATAATAACTGTAATTACAAAATACATATGCGATAGTATTTTAAAGAAATACAATACGTACTAATCTATCCATGTCTCTCTCTCTCTCTCTCTCTCTCTCTCTCTCTCTCTCTCTCTCTCTCTCTCTCTCTCTCTCTCTAATAATAATAATAACTGTAATTACAAAATTCATATGTGATAGTATTTTAAAGAAATACAATACGTACTAATCTATCCATGTCTCTCTCTGTCTCTCTCCGAGATGAAAGAATTTTTATGGTACTAGTATGTAAAATGTTTATTGATAATTTCAGTTATTTAATAATAATAATAATAATAATAATAATAATAATAATAATAGTAATAATAATAAAACTTTAATTACAAAATTCATAATGGTCGTATTTTAAAGAGATGAAAATGACCTTTCCATTCCACTTGTAAGGATAATTCCTCTTTCTTACTGAGATGAGAGAATTTTTATGGTAGATGCACATGTTTATATAATAATAATAATAATAATAATAGAAATAGTAATAATACGGTAACTAATTTCAAAAGAAAATTCTTACCCTTGTCTTTTTCTGTATCAATTTCCCTAACTCAACTTGAGTGACACTCGGAGCTTATCAATGCCATACAATGGTCAACGAATTTAATGGTTTTATGTACTCTCTCACTCTCTCTCTCTCTCTTACTGAGATGAGATCATTTTCATGGACATGTATGTAATAAGTTTATCATTAATAATTTCCAATAACAACTAAGTACAAAATTCATATCAGAGTATTTCAAATACAATAATCATTCCATTTCTCTCTTAAATACTGTAAGGACAACTCTCTCTCTCCACACTCCACAAGATACTTTGTCATACA
>NC_087220.1:46089529-46106420 GCF_015104395.2 Macrobrachium nipponense | reverse complement strand
CAAATTAATTGGCAAATTTTGCGTGGGGATGGTAGGTGTGAATTTTATGTAAAATAAAGATACCAGAGGTCTAATTACTGTTCATTTGTTATATTGTAAATTTCAAGGGATATTTTTTGAGAAAAAGTAGTCTGGGTGCAGATATCAGCCTTCTAACTGTCAAGGTTTTGTATAGATAAATTGATTGATTGTGTCTATTAACCCTAAAATGCCTATTAAGACGTATTAACCATCGAATAAAATTGTCTGTTAGGTGCTTAATTGACATATGATACGTAGACAAAAAATTTTTTTTTTTTATTTGCGGAAAAAAGTTATAGGCTTACTTGGCAAAAACTTTTGAATCACACATTTTGAGGGATTCTGGGAGTTCACGGTTCAAGCTGTTGTTTTGTTTACAAGCGTTACCAAGGCGCAAATTTCTTTCTTCTTCCACCAAAAAGCACAGCGACACATCTCAGAAATCACTTCGTCACTTTGACATAATTTAGGCTCCACTTTATATTAGATGATACATCGAGTTTTATATATGCAAATGTGTGCAATTTCATGTAAAATACAACAAAAAATAACCCATGGTTGTAGCTTTTGTTATAAAAACAATCTGTGCCAAAATTTCAACCTTCGGTCAACTTTCAAGGCAATTGTAAGCTAAAACTCCTATATTCTAGTAATATTCAATCATTTTACTTCATTTTGCAACAATTTGGAAGTCTGTAGCACAATATTTCAATTTATGGTGAATTTTTGAAAAAATAAAAACATTATCCTTGCGGCCGCACAGTAACTGGCAAAAAAAATCTATGATTTCCTTCGTCTGATTGTTGTAATGTTTGCACCGTTTTATATTAGCAGATACATAAGGATATATATGAAAATATGCGCAATTTCATATAGAATACAACAAAAAAATAACCAAAGGTTGTAGCTTTTATCACTTTTGAAATATTTTCATATACAGGCGGCCCGCGGTTAACGGCGCAATCACTCAACGGCGAATTGGTTTTACGGCGTCGTCAAAAAATATTCATTAAAAAAAATATGGCATTTAAAAGGTATCTTTACAGCATAAATTTCAGTTAACAGCGCCGCTAGCGCCGTTGTCTAACGAGTTCATACATATGTAGAAATGCCGTTCAGACCATAAAGGTTACGCAAATTATATTAACAAAATTTTATGGAGAGTTATTACGTAGGTATTAGGGTAAAATATATGCCTCGACGCTGTTCTATGCGAAAATATAGAGTTACATAAGTGCAAATTTAGCTATGGATGTTGTCGATTCATAAATGGTTCATGCTTTTGTTTAAAATGTGTATGAAAAATTGTATTACATGAAAGGCATTTTTTTTTCTGTACAGAAATATGATACAAAGGCAGCTTTTAAAACTGCCCTTCACGTTATCAAATACGATGTTTTTTCATGTTCTTCCTTGTGAGCCACCGCCTGCCGCTCTTCCGAAAATATAATTAAAAAAAAGTGCAAATTAGCGATCGATGTGTCTATTTTATAAATGTTTATGCTTTTATGTTTAAAATGTGTATGAAAATGTATTACGAATAGGGTATTTTTATTTCTGTGCAGAAATATGATAAAAAGGCAGCTTTTGAAACTCCCCTTCAAGTTATCGACTACGATGTTTTTTTCAAGTTCGTTCTTGTATGCCGCCGTCTACCGCTCTTCCGAAAATATAGTTAAAAAGAGTGCAAATTTAGCGATCGATGTGTCGATTTTTCAAATGTTTATGCTTTTATGTTTAAAATGTGTATGAAAATATATTACGTAAAGGTATTTTCATTTTTGTACAGAAATAAAATAAAGATTAAGGCAGACTTTGTAACTACGCTCCACGTTGTCAGGGGATGGTTTTTTATGTTCGTTCTTGTCCGCCAGTTCCGAAAAATGCATTGCATTATTTTATTAATTATGCATCTTTTCCATAAATCCTTTAAAAATTTATACATTATTTCACTGTATCCAAGAATATTGTATGTATTCTTATATTATTGTATTCTAAAATACTAAGGCAGGCAAACTTAAGCCCGTATTACGCGGAGCGGCCAATGTTGTGGTTTGAAATCAGCTGATGAATAAGAGTTTGTTTCACCATAACGCAATTCTGAGCGAATGCTCTTGCTTCTAGTTAGCATAAACGAATATATATATACTTGACTTATATGAGACAAAGTTATTTTTCCTTATACAGCGTGTTTTTAGGTGGAAATATTTATTGAATGTGTCTCGTTGTGAATGTAAACTACTTTTTTTTTACGTTAACAGATACGTTTGGCGGCATGTTTACTGCGTAAAAATTATGATGATTTCCGTTCGCAATAATCCTTTATATCATCGTAATACAAATTTACGTTATTGTCTTATATCTGGGCGTAAAACCAACAGTAAAATGTGTTCTTTCAAGCACAGTAGTTTTGATTAAAATGATTTTACCACAATTTTATCTACAGTTGTGTGTGATGGCAGACGTTTACTGCAGTTTTATCCTTATTGCCGATGTACGATAATAGTCATTAGCAGCTTGAACAGTTTTCTCAGATTCAGTTATAACTAGGTTTGTAAATTTAACGGTATATTTCCAGATTGATTCTTTAATCTATATTTACCTCTGATCTATAGCGAATAAAGTTATTACATTAAGATATCTCAGTTCTATTCTATACATAACGCCATTTATAACAAATACGGTATGTTGCACTGTAGTACGATGATCGAAATACAAGCCAAACAGATGTTATCCAGTTCGGTTGATACTTAGGGCCAGAAAAAAAAAAAAACCAAAAAAAAAGTCTTTTCTCGTTCGGTTGTTCATGGCTGTACACGTTCATGCAACGAGTTAATAACGTTAAAAACCATACTTCATCCATTCTCTTTTGCTTGTTATTGAACTTATGTAACTAGAAGATGGATAAAGTTAGGCCATTGTAATTTGATCTCTCATAAAATCGAACTATCGTAAGACTAATGATCGTAACCTGAACACTGTATAAACTTATTATATCTTTACATACTCTAGCCAACCCACATGTACTGTGCAGTAAATTCTATGTACTATACTGCATAAAATAATATTTTACTTATTGCGCCGTTGTGGGGATACGGCGCCTTTGACTGGTCTAGGGTTTCGAAAGAAGGTGTGCGGGCGGCCGTAGGCTTTAAAATTGCTCAGCGTCGAAAAATCGCTTGGCGTCGGTGGCCAGGAACGGAACCCCTGCCGCTAACCGAGGAGGGGATGCCTGTAAAATAACAATAAGTGCCAAATATTCAACCTCAGGTCAATTTTGACTCGACCCAAATGGTCAAAATACGATATTGTAAGCTAAAACTCTTTCATTCTAGTAATATTCAATCATTTAACTTTATTTTACAACAAATTGGAAGTCTCAAGCACAATATTTTGATTTATGGTGAATAATTGTAAAAAAAAACTTTTTCCTTACGCCAGCACGAAAACTCTTCCAAAAAATTCAGAAATTCTTTTGTTGGATTGTCGTAATGTTTTGCACAGTTTTATATTAGCCGTTACATAAACTTTTATATATGAAAATGTGCGCAATTACGCGTAAAATACAACAAAAGACAACCATGGTTGTAGCTTTTATCAGTTTTGACATTTTTTTTCATATAAATAATGATAAGTGCCAAATTTAAACCTTGGGGTCATTTCTGACTTCGAAACGAAATGGTCGAAAAAAACGCAATTGTAAGCTAAAATTCTTATATTCTAGTAATATTCAATCATTTAACTTCATTTTGCAACAAACTGGAAGTCTCTAGCACAATATTTTGATTTATGGTGAATATTTGTAAAAAAAAAAAAAAAAACTTTTTCCTTACGCCAGCACGAAAACTCTTCCGAAAAAATCAGAAATTTTTTCGTCCGATTGTCATAATGTTTGCACCAATTTATATTAACTGTTATATAAGTTTTATATAAGAAAATGTGCACAATTTCATGTAGAATACAACAAAAAAATATCTCATGGTTATAGCTTTTATCAGTTTTGACATATTTTCATATAAATAAGTAAATAAAAAAAAATTCTACCTTCGGCCACGTTTAACTCGACCGAAATGGTTGAAAACTGCAATTGTAAGCTACAACACTTACAGTCTAGTAATGGTCAATCAATTACCTTCATTTTGCAACAAAAGGTAAGTCTCGCACAATATTTCAATTTATGGTAAATATTTGAAAACAACAATTTTTTTTTTTTTTACATTAGTGCGTTACGAATTCATGCATCATATTGTGATAATATTTGTTAGATACCAAAAACATAGCAATTTAGTGAACAATACATCGACGAAATAATTAACTCATTAGCTTTAACCATTTTGCTCACAGCACGATTTGTATTCAATTATATATGAAATTTTTTTCGCGCTGTCATATATTCCAATATTTATAAATATTTTTTTTCATTTCTGATGGTTGCATACTAAACTTCAGACAATGACAAAAAAAGAAGACAAAAATGAACTCTTAATCTTGAAAACTAATCGTAGTATGATTTTTTTTAAAATAACTTTCCGCTTCAGGGCTCACTCCTGAATGCCGCCGGCATATGGGAGACACTTTCGGAAATACCGGCTCGGCGTTTAAGGGTTAAACCTGGAGTCACACCATCTAGGTTATTGACACCAAAATAATTTTAAATGGAACAAAATAAAATTTAAATAAATTTTATATAAAAAAATCTAAACAAATATAAATTCTCACATAATCGTATAATCTAAATTTTGTTGAGGCGGCGCATCTCCCCACTATAGATACCATAACTGATCTATATTACAATCTTTTCTGACAATTGTAGCTAGAACAAAATTACCTTCCCTGTCACATCCACAAAATAGGAACCTATGTCTCAAATTCCTAAGTCAGAGACATTCAATCAGCAAATGTCTCACAGTTCCCACAAAATGGAGGATTTTCATGGGACATCTAAAACTCATGAGTGAATCTTGTACAGCCAATCCTCAATCTGCACAACATCGTTTCCTATCTACTTGGCAGATAGGTATATGACCAAGGGGAGACTGATGATACAATACTGCGCATTTCTAGATTGGTTAAAATTATCCTCCCACTGGACTGCCACCATTTTTTTTATCGTGGCCTACTACAGAATATAAATCCCAATATGGTAGTTAGCATCTTGTGGGTTCTCAGGAGCAGATTGCCAACTTTGCAAGTTGGTATTTTAGAGACTGCTGTCTCTCTCTTCAGGTAAGTAACGAATAAGAAAAGTTCCACAACAGGCAGTATTTAAACCAAGAGAAATCCACATGTAGCCATTTTAGTACTAGGTCACCTCTGCTGATTAATTTCTCTTTTAACCTTCTTTAGCATTGGTTGGAAGAGAGATTTTATCTATGATATGAATCCCAGGGTGCCCTTTGAGATGTTATTATTACGTCTTTCTTTATTCAATGTTGCGCTGACCTATCATCAGGCTTTGGCACCAACATAAATATATGTCAAAAATTCCAGTTATTTTGTAAAGATGCAATACTTTGCCAGAGCACTTAGTCATTTTAACGATCCTAATCAGATTTTTTTTTCACAAGTTGTAACTTGTAACGGCAACTTGTATTCTTTGCAATAGTAAAGAAACAAACTCGGTGGTTCGTCTCGCTTAAATTTACACTCCTCAGAGACTGATATTACAATCCAGAAACTAAAAATTTATCCACATAAACATAGAAACAGATAGCAGAACGAATCATCTAGAAGAGAAAAGCAGGTAAGAGAACATACACATGAACACTCTACAAGTCTTATAACAATATCACTGCATTGGTCTTTTCTGGAAAGGATGTACAAGTACCCTTCCATTTTCAAATATGACATGAGAAGGTACTTCAGTCTACAAAGGTTTAAAATGACCATGATGGCAAACCACTTGATGGACTTGAGAGTATTACAAGAACTTACAATCACTTCCACCCTAATCACATTATGGGTATGCCTCGAGTACTATACCCAGAACGTTATCCCCCTGGAATCCATGATCCAGTCCTACAGAATAGTTCCACCCAAACACTCAGATCCAAACATTATCGGGCAGTTTGATGGTCCCGGCCCACTATCTAACTTCAGATTTAAAACCATTCCCGGCTATATCTTTTGTTCCTATTTGTCAGGTCAGATAAATTTTACAATAAGTGGAAAATTGAAAAACAACAATAATACTCCCCAAATAAATACATCAAAATATATATATGCAACTCTTGACTCAAACATGGCAACTAATTCTCGGGTTCAAGGGCCCACTAACCCTGTCAAGGTGGTCCCACAACGAGGGGGGATTGAGGATTAGAATCAAGGTAGGAGTACTTCTTTTTATTTGGAAAAATTCATTTTAATATGTGACCAAGGTTAAGGTTACCTTTTCAGAGTCCTTAAATGCAGATTTATCAGGTTCTCCTTCCTGATGGGATGGAGGATTTGCATCCAGCAAACCCTTACTAACATCAACACGCCTCAGGGATTTTCTTGTTTCTGGGCCACTCTGAAACAAAATAAAATCAGAGTTTGTCAATAATACCTACTAATAAAAGTACGTAGTAAGTACAAAAATCTTCACTTAACTCGCTTCTTGTAACAAATGTTTGTCACGACATAACAATAAATATAGGGAAAGTCCCTACTTCCAAGGAAGGATACTGAAGTTATCATAACGAAAACAATAAAAAATGTGACCAAAAGAAGTTTACCTTATCAGGCTTGTTATTTACAGATTTGTCAGGTTGTCCTTCCTGATGGGGTGGAGAGTTTCCATCATCACTAGGGCTCTTTTCTGGAGCACTCTGAAACAGAATCAAATCAAAGTTAACAATAAAACCCAGTCATAAAAGTATGTAGTAAGTCATAAAATCTTTACTTCACTAGCTTCTTGTGACAAATGTCACTCATGGTGTAACTTAAGTTTTTACTTCAAAAAATGACAAAGTTTTATACCAATTTGTATTTTTCATAGCTAACAAACCTGAGGTCTTAACAATAGGATATTTTCCAAGCGGCAGATGGTAACTGGTTTAAACAATCTCTGACTGTAAAGCAGTCTGTGAGATCTGGCAACGCCTGTGAGAACGAGGTGAAAGTTAGTCAGAAACCACACATTCAAACCTCATGACACACCACTCTTTTCCTAACAGTCTTGGGGAGTAGATGCTTAGGCTTTCCTCTCCTCCCAAGCCCATTTTTTCTGCCTCTGTTCTGTTTTTTTCAGTGTTGAGAATGTGTATTTGTTGGTATGGCTTCCCTCGAGTCTTCACAGCCTCGTCAATGCATGTGTATTCCGGAGGTCCAGTGCTCTAGGTTTTTGCAGTCGTCAACTACAGATCCCTACACAACTTGCAGTACGTGCAGAGCTCATCTTTGTACGTTGATGAATCCCTGCCAGGAATGTCGGGCTCGGCCTAAGTCGTAGTGGAGGTCGTTTTGTAAGAAGAGGGAACATCGCAAAGTTTCCACTCTTTCCTCTTGGGAGGAGGTTTTTTCACCTCATCTGGACTTATAATTGCCAAGTTTATAAAAACTTTAGCTCTAATAAATAAAGCAAAGGTATTTTCTTCATCAGCATTTCATTTTTTTTTTTTTATCCTTTTTTTACCTCTTGGTTTTTTATGGAGGGGTGGAATTTTAGAGAAAAATGAAAAGGGGCAAGAAGGAGGTTGAGAATTCATGGAGGGAGAGATGAAGTGAAAAACGTTGGGAACCACTGAGCTGGGCACAGTTGAATGGAATAATATTAAGGTGGACTGATGATAGGGACAAGGCTACAGCAGGGGAAGATAGAATGACACGATTATCTACTACACTATAAAGGTAGTACCCGGTTATTGCCACTATTATCAACTACACTATAAAGGTAGTACTCGAGTTATTACCACGATTACCTATTACACTATAAAGGTAGTACCCAGTTATTGCCCAGTCGGTTAATGACAATCCGTTTTATGGCAATTGTCTAAAATCTGTGATTTTCAGTGCCATAAACCAGACTTCTGTTTATTGGCATTAATAATAGTTATGGCACTAATACATACTTAACACACACACCATTTAACTGGTTATCAGCACCAAAATCCAGTTATTGGCGCCATAAATCATAAGAGTTTCATTTAATGTCTATTTTCGCTTATCATGAAGCCCATCGGAATGGAAACCCCTGCTGATAACTAGGGACTGCCTGTATTTAAGAGTGGGTTCTAAACTACGAGCTCTAATTCAGACTCTAGAGGAAGCCTTCCTTTTATTAGTATCTAGTTTTCTAAAAGTGAGATTACCATAAACTTTCACCAAACATTTGTCCAATCTTTACATTCCTCACATGTAAGATCTTTCATACAAACTTGTCCCCCTACAATTTGCGCAGATAGTAAGAGTCAGAAGTGGCTTTGGTCATCCTGGTTTTTTACACTCCTCCCTACAATACCTAATGCTGGAGGTACTTTGTCAACATGACTGAAAAATCAAAAAATGGTATTTATTTAAAAAAAAACTATCTTCTCTAAGATTTTAAGGCTACACGAAAAACTGGACTACTTCACCAACTACTTGAAGGCTGGCCCAAAATCACGATGTAATAAGACAAACACAGATGCTCCAAACATTCCATGTACCATCAAAACCCAGCAGTAAACAAGTGGTCTTTTGCTCTGTTGTTTCTATTGTACTCAAAACAGTCAGCGGGTTAGTCACCCACCCAAAATCAGTAGAAGTGATACAGCAATTTTCACATTTAAGCTGCCACACAAGTGGAAAATACAACTATGAAATTACTTAGTGAGTTACATAAATAAAACAATTGAATTACATGATAAAAATGTCAAGGAAACTTAGCTTTAATTCCTTGCTTTGCCAGCAAAAAGTAAGTGCAAACATCAGAATTACTTAAGAAGATACAAATCTAATGAAACAAACTTTTAATTCTTTGCTATGGCAGTAAAATGTAAGTGCAAAAATCAGAATATCATATGTCATTATGAAACAAACATTTACAGTACAGTACCTTTCCTGCTACTCTAATCCTTTTCCTGGTAGGCGACAAATTAACACACGATATACCAGAGTTCTCATCTGCCTCTCTAACACGCTTATTTACCATAAGGCCCTGTTTTCCCAATATTTTACCCCCAAAGTTGTCATCAGAGATGTTCTGTGCAGGTGCGATGTCTGCTCTTCCACCCGATACCTGACATAAGACAAGCTAATTAATATGTGAAGATGTGGTTTCATGAGAGAGAGAGAGAAAAAAAATAGCAAACAAAAGCTATTCCCTTTACAATATGTTAGATTATTAGAATGAAGATGCAACTCAAAAACTATTTTACAAGACAAATTGAATTGTAAAATGTGACCAAAGGTTACCTCCTCAAAGCTTTCAAATAAAAACACTCGACATCAATGACGTTTTCCAGAAACCTTATTGCTCTGTAAGCAACATGAAACAGAATCAAATAAGAATCTGTCTTCAAGAAATACCTCTGACCTAGTTAGACATGAGTCTTGACTTATTCACTTAAAGTCAACATTATGAGTCCCTCATTTGAGGGATAGATATCAATGTTATTGAAATTACCAAAAAATAAATAATAATAAAATAACAAATACTTGGGGAGTAGTTTCTGACATCAGAAGTACAATAGGGCCTCGATAAAACCGTGGGGGGAGATAGGGTCCAGAACCCCCCGTGATAAGTAAATGCCCGTGTTATCCTGGTACCCCCCTTAAAAATCACTTTAAACTGCCTACTTTAATAATTAACCCACCCAAGACCACTATTTCAATGTTTATAACTGCCTACTTTAGTTCAAGCTCCAAATATGTCTTCAACTATCACAAACTAAATTCAAGACATTTTCAAAAGTTATTATTTCCTATCTTCAATTTCCCCTTCATCAGATCAGCAAGCAAAAGCATATTACCTAACAATTCCTTTCTATTTTCATGATTTGGCTGCTGCACCAAACTAAAAGTAAATAGTATATATCTATTTTGTGAATGAACATATTTATGATAAAAAAAACATTATTTACTGTAAAGTTACTCCACCCAACTATAATATTGATGTATAAACAGCAAAATACAGCAATAAAAAACCAAGTTTTGTCTTTTGTTTACGTTTAGAATCAGCTGATGGACGTTTTTTACCAAAAGAATTATTTTGGAAAACAATTTAGTTGCTAAAAGAAACTAATTTATTAATGGAATTATTATTATTTTTAACTTTGTACATAATAGTTTATGATATTATGATACAGTAATTCATATTTCATGGAGAGAGAGAGCAGCTTGGGATGAGAGTAATTGTTGAATAGCTTGAGAGCTTAACTTAGGACGAGCGTACTGTTACTAGCTTAGCTCAAGGTAACTCTCTACTCTCTCTCTCTCTCTCTCTCTCTCTCTCTCTCTCTCTCTCTCTCTCTCTCTCTCTCTCTCTCTCTGGTCACCACAACCGTTTAAGAAATACACCAAGACATTAAAAGACTGAAAGATACTCAAAAAACTCCCTGTATCTTCAGACAACCATAAAAATACAAAAACATTAATCAAGGAGAAAAGTTAGTGAGGATGGGATATCTTCCTCCTTCTCTCTCACCCAATACTGTGTTCAGTCACAATGAATGGCCCCAATGTACTGCAATTTTCATATGTCGGTTTGCAAATCTGTCAGATAATGAGATGCGAAGACAGAATTGCTTCTCCATATGTAGATTTAAAAATGTCTTTTTTTTTCAAAGAGATATTACGTCTTAAGGCCATAGACGTAGACACTGCTCTAATTTCATGAGCTTTGACTTAAACACTTTGATATCTATATTGATTTAAAAATGTCTTTCAAAGAGATATTACGTCTTAAGGCCATAGACGTAGACACTGCTCTAATTTCATGAGCTTTGACTTTAAACACTTTGATATCTGAGTCCTGAAATTGTCCGTGTGCCTCAGAAATCAAATTCCTTAAAAAGAAGGAGAGCGCATTTTTAGAAAGAGGACGAGAAGGATCTTTCACTGAACACCACAGGTTATCACTCTTACCTCTTATACCTTTGGTCCTTTGCACATAATGTCTAAGTGCTCTCACTGGACAGAGAAGACATTCAGGCTCATTAGGCCCCACTAACTCAGAAATGTTCTTTATAGAGAAAGAACGAGGCCAAGGATGTGAGGGATTTTCATTCTTAGCCAAAAACCCCAGCATTGATGAGCAAATGGCATTGCCCTTAGCGAATCCAACTCTCTTATCAATAGCACGCAGCTCACTGATTCTTCTAGCTGATGCTAAAGCACAAAGAAAAAGTGTCTTCCTAGTCAGATCTCTAAAAGAACTAGAGGAGATCGGTTCGAATCTATCTGACATCAGCCATTTAAGAACTACATCCAGGTTCCAAGCTACTGTTCTTGACTCCTGTCTTGGTCCATATCAAAGGAACGAATCAGGTCTGAGAGGTCTTGATTATTAGAAAATGTCTAATCCTCGATGTCTGAACACAGAAGACAACATAGCTTCTATAACCCCTAATCGTCTGTAGAAAGCTTCTTATTCTCACGAAGAAGAATAGAAGAAGTTAGGCTAACTGAGCTATAGAGGTCTTAGAAGACGAAATTCCTTCTTCTTTGCACCAAGCTCTGAATTGGACCCACTTAAGCTTGGTACACTCGATCAGAGAATTCTCTTCTGGGTCTAGCAATAGCCCTTGAAGCTCTCTTTGAAAATCCTCTCTTACTGAGGAGATGCTCGACAGTCTGAAGGCGACTAGTCGAAGAGCGGACAAGTTGTGATGGAACCTCAGAAAGTGGGGCTGTCTGAGTAGATCCTTCCTTAACGGTAACTCTCTCGGAAAGTCCGTCAACAGCAGTAGTAGATCCGGAGATCATTCCCTGGCCGGCCAAAAGGGGGCTATCAAGAGTCATCCTGACGTTCTGATGACTTCTGAACTTTGCCAGAACTAATCTTAGCATTTTGAAAGGCAGAAAGGCATACAGATCCAGATTTGACCAGTCCAGAAGCATGGCATCCACTGTAAACGCCTCCTCGTCTGGAACTGGGGAGCAAATACAGTGGTAGACGAGCTGTCTTGTTTGTGGCGAAGAGATCCAACTGAGGACATCCCCAAATCCCACAAAGCTTCTTGCATATTTGAGGATGTAACATCCACTCTGTGGAGAGGACTTGTCCTCTCCTGCTGAGAATGTCCGCCTTTACATTCTTCGAGCCTTGAATTAATCTTGTGCTCAAGACAACCTTGTTCTCTTTCGCCCAAATGAGTAGGTCTCTCGCCGCCTCGCACAGAGAGAACGAGTGTCCCCCCCCTGTTTTTAGATGTAAGAGAGAGCCGTGGTGTTGTCTGCTTGAACCAGCACTACCTTCCCTCTTACCTCTGTCTTGAAGTGCATTAGAGCCAAATGAATCGCCTTCAACTCTTTTAGATTTATGTGCCAGCTTCTCTGATGAATCTGCCAAAGTCCCAACACTTCCATTCTCCCCAGAGTAGCTCCCCACCCTTTGTCCGATGCGTCTGACAAAAGCCTAAGGTTGGGGCTCAACTGGCTTAGAGACAAGCCTTCCTCTAGCCTTCCTTCTGATTTCCACCAAAGGAGGTCCTGTTTGATTCCTTCCGAGATGGGGAACACGAAGAAGTCTGGGAACTTCTTCCTTTTGCCACTTCTGCTTCAAGTAAAATTGAAGTGGTTCTCATGTGCGCTGCCCAGACTTACAAATTGCTCTATTGAAGCCAAGGTTCCTAAAAGGCTCATCCACCGATTCGCCGAGCAAGTTTGTCTGACGAGAAATTCGTCTATTTTGTTCAGGCAAGAGTCGATCCTTTGGAGAGACGGAAAAGCCTGAAAAAGAACTGAATTCAGTCTCGCTCCAAACTATAAACTATCTCCTGAGAAAGGAGTGAGACATGACTTCCTTGTTTTTTACTATCAAACCTAGGCTTTCCGTCAGCCTTAAAAAGTCTTTTGTAGGTCCGTTTTTTTCCTCCACACACTTCTGTCTGGACCTTGCCCTGAGAAGCCAATCGTCTAGATACATGGAGATTCGTATCCCGTCCAGATGAAGCCACTTTGCTACTGACGACAGAACTCTGGGTGAACAACTTGTGGAGCTGTCGACAGGCCGAAGCAGAGGGCCCTAAACTGATAAATGCGGCCCTGGAACATGAATCTCAGGAATCTTCTCGATTCTGAATGAATCGGAATATGAAAATAGGCGTCCCGAAGGTCTATGGAAACCATCCAATCTCCAGGATGAAGAGCTGCTAATACCGATTGGGTCGTTTCCATAGAAAACTCGTCAGGACAAAGACGTTAAATGCACGTTCTGCACTGACGTCCAACACCGGTCTCCAACCCCCCGTGGCCTGGGCTTTCTTTACCAGGAAAAGGCGATTGTAAAATCCTGGTTCCTGCGGAGAGTCCACTAACTCTATGGCCCTCTTTGCCCGTAAGGCGAGAAATGATATTGTTATGATACAATAAAGTTTCATACATACTTACCTGGCAGATATATACATAGCTAAGACTCCGTCGTCCCCGACAGAAATTCAAATTTCGCGGCACACGCTGCAGGTAGGTCAGGTGATCTACCGTCCCTGCCCATGGGTGGCAGGAGGATTAGGAACCATTCCTGTTTTCTATCATATTTTTTTTCTCTTCCACCTGTCTCCTTGCGGGGAGGCGTGGTGGGCCCTAATCGTATATATCTGCCAGGTAAGTATGTATGAAACTTTATTGTATTCATAACAATATCATTTTCATACAATCAACTTACCTGTCAGATATATACATAGCTGATTGGCAACCCTTCGGTGGAGGGTAAGAGAACAGCTACTATATGGAATAGACAGGTAAAACACATATGTTGTAGGTATAAATAAAACCTCGGTTCCTACCTGATAGGTGGTAGACTTCGTGGGTGTTTGCCCAGTAGTCTGCATCACCTCAAGAAACTTTAGCGAGATATGTGATCTATGGCCAAGAGTTCTTGTGGGTCTGCCGAAGGGGTCTTATCCACTTACTCGGCAGAGCCTGAAAGGACTTTGTCAATGGGTGCTGATCCACTTATATGACAATACACCTTATGAAGGAGCGCAACACCGATCCCGATCACCTGATCCTAACACGAGGGTTCGCGCTCAAATTGGAAAGAGTTATCCACACACTCCTTTCAAAAACCCCAATAATTTCACTAAGTTAAAAAACTTTAACTCAAAGTTAAAGGATCAGTGGTCGGCTCCTTATCCCAGTAACGTATCCGCAGAAACGTATAAACCAAAAGAGAGGATCTCTCGGAGGTTAACTTGGCATCCTTTGTGTAATGAGAAGTCAACACAGAGTTGCCTCTACCGTACAACACAGCTAATATGTCTTATATGACATATTGTTATGTAAAGAACAAGAATTTGCAAAAGCGCGCACTTCCTGCGCTTTTAATTCTCAGCTGTTGAAGGAATCAAGTCACTAATGAAGTGCTTAGGAGATCTCCAGTTTTCAAAGAAGACCAGGGCTTTCTTGAAATGGATCTCACCCGACTGAAGCCTGAAGCCTGGCAGGAACCTCGCGCCTGGCTGGTGCTTCGCTCTGGTTGGCGCTAGCGCTTGTCTGGTACCTTTCGCTTTGACTGGCGCCTCGCATCTGGATGACGCTTTCGCGTCTTAGCTGGAGATTCGCGCCTAGAGCCTGGCTTGCGCCTGGCTGGCTTGCCTCGCCGCCTGGGGCTCTTTTGTGCCTGCTGGCGCCTTGCGCCTGGCTGGAGCTTGCGCCGCTGCTGGCGCCTTGCGTCTAGCTCCTGGTTGGTGGCCGCCTGGCGCCTTGCTGAGCTGCCTGGAGCTTCGCGCCTGGCTGGCGCGCCGGTGGGCTCGCGCCAGGTTGGCGCTTTGTGCGGCCTGGGCCTGCGCCTGCCTGGAGCTTGCGCCTGGTTGGGCGCCTTGCGCCTGCCTGGAGCTTCGCGCGCTGGCTGGCACCCGCCTGGCTGGCGCTGCTCGCGAGCTCGGGTGGCTCCTCCCCACTTGCCGGAGAGTTCGAGCTTGGTAGAGTCTCGAGGATGTCTGGCAATGTCCACATCGGACACTCTTATCTGTCCTATATGTTCGCATCTAGCGCATCTGTGTCAGGTTGTAGGCTCGGTCTTTCTCCTCATCAGACAATGACAGTGTTCTTGGGGCTGTCTGCCAGGTTTCTTCTTCCTTACTGACTGTGTCAGAAGGTCTTGAGTCGCCTCTCTCAGTTAATGAACGAGAAATGTCCTTCACTACTGAGAAGGGAACAAAAAGTCAGACAAAGGCGAGTACAGAAGCGCTGCCCTCTGAGTGGGAGACCGCTTTGGTTAAAAAGACACTATATACTGTCCTCTTTTTAAGAAGACCTGCTCCAAACAAAGAGGAGATCTCAACCGAGCCATCCTGAACCGCTTTGTCTATACAAGACAAAATACACAGAAGGACTTCTGGTTCGAGTCCTTCAGAATCATGGGCTTTGTCTTGGACATCACCCCGCCAAGGGACCAATCTAAGAAGTTGAAAACTTCCAATACATGAAAAGAGTCCCTTTGAGGGAGATGGTCCAGTTCTGAAATGCCCAAGTTATACGGGCAGAGTTCAAACCTTGTCTACGTGAAGCGTCAACTAAGGTCGAAAAGTCCGCTTCTGACGTAGACGGAAGAGAAATACCCAAATTCTCTCCGTGTCTGATATCAAATGCTCTTTTAACAGCTAGTCTCGCTGGAGGCATGCAGAAGACCGTTCTAACTAACTCCTCTTCAACTTCATCCAAGAGTCTAAAAGACTGAAGAGCCTCTTCATCGAAATGGCGGGCTTCATTCTAAGAAAAAAACGAAGATTTCTTCGTCTTTGCACTCGAGAAAAGAGAGCGCGGAGAAGGAGGAGAGGCAGGAGTCAAGTCGTCTCCATACTCCTCTAGAAGCAAGGCTGTCAAAACATTATAGTTCGACAGTCCTTCTCTTCCTTGATACTCCTCCTCCGAGTTTACTTCTAACTCGGGGTCTAGATGAGTCTCCGCTGCTAATTCAGTACGTCTTTCCTCTGGAGGAGACAACTCCTAATAGGAGAGGGGCTAAGGGAATGATATTCCTTCCTCTTCACGCTTTAATAGCCTGGAAGGCGCCAACAGCCCAGGCTTCTCTCCATAAATGGATGACGCTTCCCGCTTGGATGACGCTTCTAGTCAGCCAAGCGTCCTGGCTGACGCCTCCCGTTTGTGTGCTGCTGACGTCTGGATGACGCCTCGCGCCTGGAAGACGCTTCGCTCTCAAAAGGCGTCCTAACTGGCGCCAAACTTTTGGTTGGAGCCTCGCGTCTAAAAAGCAGCTTTAAATGGACTATTCATGTCTTGACGACGTCTCACGTCTCTTCTGGCGTTACGTGTCTTCCGTAAGATTCTCCCACGATCTCGCTCTCGAAACCGAACCGCTCCTCTGCGATATGTTTGGAAGCTTCACGTCTGCATGACGCCTCTCGCTTCGCAGGGGAGAGAGGACGAGACTTCTTGATTGGAAGCGCAACGTCTGCCTACGAGGCGCTAACACTCCCACCAAAGAGGCCAGTTGCTCTTGTACTGGCAAGATAACCTTCCTTGAAGCTTTTCCCACGTCATCTTCAAGCGGGGGAGAAGTAGGAAAACGGAAGCAGTCTATAGGGAGCCTGTTCGTCTTCTCACAACTCTTTCCAATAAATGTTAAACATGTTAACATTATTATCGTCGATCGAGAAGGATCTCTTTGTTAACGCGAATAGGAGCGAAAAAAGAGATTCTCGATGCTCTATGCGATATGAGAGTGTCGTGGAAATGGGCCTAAGTGATTAAATGGGTAACGAAATCAGGAACGAATCTTGCCGTT
>NC_087220.1:46028549-46089029 GCF_015104395.2 Macrobrachium nipponense | reverse complement strand
TGAGCCTGGTTCGGTTTTGGGACCGGACATACATGCTCAAGTGATTAGAGGAGTTATCTCGGGAGATACTCGGCCTGGATCGATCTGACGGTCCATCGCCTCAGGACACAGTCATCCCTGAAATACAGAGGTTTTTTGCAGAGGTCATTGCGCTGATACGTCAGCACAACCATCTCGTGGAGGGATCGATGGTTGATCCCTCTGACCGTCCATCGAGGTTGGAGTCATTGTGGGGGCCTAAGTAGGAACCTAGAGCATCTGTTGGGCTACCCTGGTCTTCCTTGGCTGACAGAGTGCTGGACCAAGTGAACGCTCTTGTCTCCAGACAGGAAGCTTCACTTAAGGCCAGCATGTCCGGAGCTGAATGCTTCCTCCTCTGCCTCGTCAGCAGCGATTCTATGTGCCTTTGACAGACACGTTTTTAACCAAGGAGGTTGACCTGGAGTTACCTCGCCTAATTCCGGGAGTGCCTCTTCAACACCTGCTGTTAGAGAACCTCTGGTTCTCGCAGCAAGAGGTAACGGCCCTGTGGTCACTTGAGAAGCTAGTCATTTCACAGGCATCTTCACCTGCGGTCTCTGCAATGGAGACTAAAGGCTAAAGTAAAGGATTGCTGGTCACAGGCGCGGGGGTGGTTTTTTTTTTCAGCAGTCCTTCCTGGTTCCTCTTATGAAGGAAGTAAGGGAGATTTAATAACTGATAGCTAAACGACAGGAATCTCTTATTAAGAATGCCCCCTGCGCACCCCTCCAGAGATGCTTCTGTTCTCAGAATCATTGACTGAGGGTTGGGGCACACACCTTGAAGAGTTGCTGGTTGCAGGAGTGTGGAACCAACACGACAAGCACCTTCACATCAATGTTCTGGAATTTGATGGCGTTTCTCGTGCTCCAAGAATTCTGGGAATGGGTGATGGGACACTCGGTGGTGTTGATGAGCGATAATGCCACGGTCCCGTTACACCAGTTGACGATGCAGTTGCATGAGTGGGCAGTAGCTCACTCAGTATAGCTGTCAGCCAGGTACATTCCTGGAAAGAGGAATGTAGTGGCAGACAAGCTCAGCTGCCAGAATTAGGTGATTGGGACTGAATTGTCTCTACACCCTGACTGCCACCCGGCACAACAAAACTAACGGTTTTCTTCTATGTTGTGCTGGACCCATGGGCAGCTGCAGAGGTTGCGTTCCAACATCTGTGGGACAACCTCGTAGTGTACGCCTTTCCCCCAGCAATCTTCGGATGATTTTGGTGGCACCCAAATGGCCTCAGGCCATTTGGTATCCGGACCTACTGGCACTTCTGTCGGAGGCTTCGCGAGAGATTCCCTCGTGGCACAACCTGCTGTGTCAACTGCATGTGGAACAGCACCACCAGGCAGTACATTTCCTGTGTCTTCAAGGCTGGTTGTTATCCACCATCTGTTGTGTGCGAGAGGGTTTTCTTGCCGAGCAGCAACAGAGATGGATGGATATCTCGGACAGTCCTTTGTAGCTGTATACCAGGGAAAGTGGTCTGTTTCAGCAGGTAGCGGATTTCTTGGTTTTTCCTCACTGAGAGAAGCTCTTCTCTGTATCTGCAGTTAAAGGATAGAGAGCCTCCTGGCTCTAGTCCTTGAGCTGCGAGGAGTTGATATTTCCTCCTCCATGGAAATAGCTCTCCTAATGAGGATTTTTGAGAGGTCTTGCCCACCCAGGGAACTCGGGCCCCCCTGAGTGGTATGTGATCCTTGTCTTGAGGAGTCGTATGTGGTGCTTGAGTGGTATGTGACGCTTGTCTTGAGAGTAGAACTTCATGGTCTTTCCTTCGATATCAAACACTCGAGGGGATGGGGATCCGTTATTCTCTATTTCTTCCCTGATTTTGTAGCGAAGAATCAGAACCCGGTTGGTTCCCTGACTTCAGGTTCAAGTCCTTCACGGTCCCCTCCCTAGAAGACTACTGTAATGATATGGAAGAGATGATACTTTGTCCTGTTAAGAGAGCTACATCGCTATCTAAAGAAAGCTCGACATCTCAGACCTGAGTGTCAACGCCTTTTCGTTAGCACCGAAGTGACCAAGAAAGAAGTGTCCAAGAACACTTATTTTTTCTGGCTTCATGAGGTAATCAGGAAAGTTTACGACTCCGAGAGGAGTGCCGACACCAGTACTTTTCGTCTGAGAGCCCACGAAGTTAGAGATATTGGTCCAACCCTTGCATTCCGCAAGAAGTTGTCAGTTGCACAGGTGCTGAAGGCAGGGGTGTATTTTGACCAGACCACCTTCACCTCCTTTTACCTTTGGGATATTGCCCATAGGTCTTGGACACTTTTTTTCCTTGGGACCTGTGGTGGCTGTTCAAGTTGTGTAACTTACCCA
Organism: Macrobrachium nipponense; assembly: GCF_015104395.2. Taxonomy (NCBI): domain Eukaryota; kingdom Metazoa; phylum Arthropoda; class Malacostraca; order Decapoda; family Palaemonidae; genus Macrobrachium; species Macrobrachium nipponense. Next base: position 46,086,671 of record NC_087220.1, on the reverse strand, counting down.
GCTCCTTTAACAGGAGAAGGTTGCATCTCATCCTTGTGATATTGTGTGAATGGAGAATGAATGAGTGGGACTGGCTTCTCTTGCTTCTCTTTTCTTCTTTCATCTTGCGGGCAGAGGGTAGCGGTCATCACATGCTGGAGAGGACAACGTTGCAGGTAGGCTACATAACTGAGCTCCATTCTATCTCTCTAGTTAGGGATAGAAGCATTTATCCTTCCCTTCTGTAACAGAGGGGGAAGCGGACAAGCAGGAAGATACAAACCCAATGCTTTATATTTGGTCTCTTACTTATGGTTTGAAGTTCTTGCTTGCTATTCATTAGAGGTACACATGCCTCCCTCTTATGAATTGGTCTAGATGTCTGGCCGCTGATCCTGCTGTATCCCACTCCGATCAGTTGGACAGAGTCTAGGAACAAATTACAAATTCTTGGTAATTTGTTTTTTTCCCAGCTATACTTACCTCGAACTACTTAGGTTTCAGACCCTCCCTACCGTCCCCGAGTACCTTAGGGCAGGAACTGTGTGGAGAGAAAAGCACCGAGGTTGTGGGTCACATGGCCTTGACCCTCGGGGCATATACCTGGTTAGGTGTGGAAGGGGTAACCGGATTTTTTGGTCGGTACCGAATTGATATAATCCAGGATTCTCTAATTAAAGTAGTTCAAAGTAAGTATAGCTAGGAAAAATACAAATTACCAAGAATTTGTGATTTTTTCCATAAATTGTCAACTCAAAGTTTACCTGGCCTGAGTAGCTGCATATCGATACATTTACCTGTCAATTAAGGGTTAAAAGCACTTTAATTAAAAAAAAGTAACTTTGTCCCATATATAAATAGTTTCTAGAGATCTGTGATGCTGAACAGAAACAAGAAAATATCAGAATTGAGTTGAATAGGGCGAAATAATCCTATGTGCTGATTTTTCCAAACCAAAATAGTAATATGAGACTACATCCAGTATTATTGGATTCAGTGAAGTAAAGCATAACTTTGAAATTTAAGGGCCAGTAAAAAACATGCATAGTTTGTTATATTGGTATTTTATGAGGGGAACTTTGCACTTATGTATAGTATATACCGATAACCAGAAAAAAACGCCAACTATTAGTGAAGAAAGTAACTAATTTAAGTTCACATATTTAAGTCAATCTTTATATGAAAGAATAACCATGTCACATATGCATAGAGTTTCTAGAGATTAATTTATGCTAGATAGAAGTATAGCTCTAACTTAATTCTGTCTTAAAGAGATTTAAGAGTTTTTTTTTTTTTTTTTTTTTTTTTTTTTTTTTTTTTTGTAGGTAGTCTAATCCAACAATTTTGCACTCAAAGTAATGAGAAGAAATTAATTCGATTCATCGTGTAATCAGTGAAATACATACACTATCAAAAATTATGTATTTTACTTAAAACACACACTTTACATCATCAGCCTCATGTAAGCAAAAGCTTCTTCCTCATACAAAATACAGCTAAAACATGATTGGTTGGTGGCTGGTTTGCCATGGTCGTCTGTTAAGCAATGACAGCTCTCTACTTCTGTTCTAGTTATAGACCTTACAATCACAAATTTTGTGTTCAGCACTGTGGTTGAATTGCCATGATCATGATTATTTGACTGCTGATGGCAAAACTAACTCAATACTTTGCTTTTTATAATTTTTTTTAATGAAAAGAATTTAATGATTTTAACTTTATAATATAGTGGTATGAAAAATTCCACCCAGTCTGTTGTAGTGATGTGTCATCACTTGCAAATCTTGTTCCCAGACTGACCTCAAATGCACAACTGCAAAGTGATGATGACTAGTAACAATAAAGAACAACCCTCTCCAAGGTCTATATGGTGAAATGTATTTTATAGTCATATATAATTAAAATTAAATTGTTGAATTACACTTCTTTTGATCGTGTGTATTTTTGGGTTTTATATTTTTTTTTGTTGAAAAAAACGTTTTATGTGAAAAAAAAAAAACAATGTAGTCTTGACCCTCTTACGCCGAAGCCCTAAAAATTAAAACCTCTCCCGTATGCCGGGGCCGGTTTGGAGTGAGCGCGGAAGCGGAAAAAATGTTTTTCAAAAAATCACAGCGTGCTTAGTTTTGAAGATTAAGAGTTCATTTTTGGCTCCTTTTTTTGTCATTGCCTGAAGTTTAGTATAAAACCATCAGAAATGAAAAATAATATCATTATCATATGTAAATAATGCGATATATGGTAGCGAAAAAAGAAAATTCATACATTATTGTATTCAAATCACGCTGTGCAAAAAACGGTCAAAGCTAACGAGTTACTTTTTTTTCCGTTGTATTGTACACTAAATTGCATTCATTTTGATATATAATACATTGTAAAACAATAAAAGCAACACTGGAAAAATATTATCACAAAATGATGTACGAATTCGTAACGCGCGGATGTTAAATTTTTTTTTTTTTTTTCAAAAATTCACCGAAAATCTAAATATTGTTCTAGAGACTTTCAATTTGTTTCAAAATGAAGACAAATGATTGAATATTACGATACTGTAAGAGTTTTAGATTAGAATTGCAGATTTTGACCATTTCAAACGAGTTAAAGTTGACCGAATGTCAAAATTTTTATATATATATTTTTTTATATGCAGACATTTCGGAGATGGGAAATGCTACAACCTTCAATTAATATTTATTGTATTCTTCATGAATTTGCGCACATTTTGATATATAAAACTATAAAAAGACTAATATGAAAAGGAGCAAATATTAGGATAATGCGATGTACACATTTCGGAGACTTGTGGCCACGAATCGGCACGCGGAGGGAAGTTAAATATATTTTTCAAAAATTCACCAAAAATCACAATATTGTTCTAGAGACTTCAAATTTGTTTCAAAATGAAGATAAATGACAGAATATTACTAGGCCGTAAGAGTTTTAGCTTACAATTGCGTTTTTCAACTATTTCGGTAGAGTCAAATTTGACCGAACATGGTTTTTTTTCTATTTATCGTGATTTATATGCAAATATTTCGAAAAAAGAGAAAAGCTACAACCTTTAATCATTTTTAGTTGTATTCTACATGAAATTGCACACATTTTCATTTTTAGTTGTATTCTACATGAAATTGCACACATTTTCATATATAAAACTTTATGTAACAGCTAATTTTAATTGGTGCAAACATTTCGACAATCGCACAAAAAAAAACACTGATTTTTTCGGAAGAGTTACCGTGCGGACGTAAGGAAAAAGTTTTTTTTTTTTTCATAAATTCACCATAAATCAAAATATTGTGCTAGAGACTTCCAAGTCGTTGCAAAATGAAGGTAAATGATTGAATATTACTAGAGTATAAGAGTTTTGGCTTACAATTGCTTTTTTCAACCATTTCGGTAGTCAAAGTTGACCGAAAGTTGAAATTTTTGCACTTTACGTTATTTATATGAAAATATTTCAAAACTGATAAAAGCTACAACCATGGGTTTTTAGTTGTATTGTGCATGACATTGCACACATTTCCATATATAAAACTTTATGTAACGGCAAATTTAAAATGGTGTAAACATTAGGACAATCGCACGAAAAAATTTATCGGAAGAGTTACCGCGCGAACGTAAGGAAAAGGTTTTTTCATAAATTCACCATTAATCGAAATATTGTGCTAGAGACGTCCAATTTGTTGCAAAATGAAGGCAAATGATTGAATATTACTATTAAATAAGATTTTTAGCTTACAATTGCGTTTCTCGACCATTTCGGTAGAGTCAAAGTTGACCGAAGGTTGAAATTTTTGCACTTATCGTTATTTATATGAAAATATTTCATAACTGATAAAAGCTACAATAATGTGTATTTTTTTGTTGTATTGCACATGAAATTGCGCACATTTTCATTTATAATACCTCTTGTAAAGGATAATTTAATATGGTGCAAAAATTATGTCAGTGACGAAATAATTTCTGAGATGTCACTGATACTTTTTAGTGCGATAAGAAAGATATTCGTGCTTGCGCGCCTGCGTAGCGATTGTAAACAAAACAACGCCTTGATCCGTGAACTCCCAGCATCCCCCAAGGCGTGTGATTCAAAAGTTTTCGGCTGGTAGGCCTATAAGAATTATTCCGCAAATTTTTAAAAAAACTTCTTTGAGTCGACGTATGATATGTCCATTCGGCATACGGGAGACATTTTGACTCGACGTTTAATACGTCCATTCGGCGTAAGAGGGTTAATTGTCCAACTATTTTATTATTTATGATCCTAATGATCTCACATTGATTTAATAGCAATACATATATCATAAATAATAATAAATCTTAGTGAAAAAATAACTAAAATGAGAAACATGAAATAAAAGGGAAAAAATGCCTTTCTGGCAATAGTGATGAGTGGTTATGCTTGACCTCACAGTTCTGAAATCCAAAAATTCCAAAACCAAGACTAATTTGGCCCTATGTATATCTTTGGTCCCTTGTGGGTTCAGTTGTGTCGTATAAAGTTAGTGTTGGATAAGGCTGATAAATATAATCAAGGGCAACCTGTAATGGCAATCTCATTTTGAATAATGGAAAATTAGTAATTAGTAAATTGAGACTTTGTTAATTTAACAGACAGAGCAGTAATTTTTCATTAAGAAATAATATAAAAAGAACCGATTTATTATGGTTTTCATTCGAATGACTTCAGTGTCCCTCCTTGGAAGGGGACTTGCCTTACAGTTATTGCCTATGAATTAAAAACCAAGTCAAATTTGCTATGATTAACATTTGTCACAGGTAGTTTAGTGGAAGTGGAGATTTCATGACATACTAGTACATACTTTGATGACTGGATTTTTGACTTATTATTTTATTCTCTTTCAGTTTGAAATGTTCTTCAGTGATGATGATGATGATGATGATGATGATTATGATGATGATGATTATATGGTTTTGATGAATCCAGATCCTCCACCCTGTCAGGGAACAAAAGATGGCAATTCTCTGTGTGAAAACCCAGACAAGGTAACCTTGATCACATGATATAATGAATTTTGGTTTGTAGAGTAGTAGACTTACCTGTAATTCTAATCGCCATCCATCTTCTGAAAGAGAGGAAGTGATTTTGCTTTTGTGATGGCCACTCATTTTACTTATTTTTGTCCCATGAAGTTTTGTCCTCATGTTGGACTAATATTGAAATGGAAGTAGTGAAAGTTTGAGATTCTGAATTTAATATCCCAAGAAGGAAAACAATTACACTGGAGAAAGTCCCTCTATAGTAACTCATATACATTCATGTTTGAAGAGCTTCATGGAGAGAGAAAAAAGATAGTCATAATAGAGCAACTATTTGCTATCTTTAAACTCTATTCTTTGAGGAACTTGAAAAAGGGAAAGTTGCCAGTATAGAAGAATTTCAATAAAAAATATATTTAAAAAAAAAAAATGGTGATTATTAGTTTTATTGTTTTTCAACAATTTATGTAATGACAATAATGCCAAAGATGAAATTACAAAATCCAGAAAAAATATAAATGAGACTAGCATAAAGTAAAATAATAAAAGGAGCGGAGTGTGTGTGGAGCGCTATAGATTTGAAGTATAGTAGAGGCCCGGCTCACGACTGTATTACAACTCTACTAAATCCGATTTCGCCATTTACAAATTCCTTTAAACTTTATCTGTATTCGGCCAAAAAACCATATTCCGACCCCCAGACCATATGATGTTTGTAAACAAAACTGTTTCCGCCAGCGTCATCCAGTGTTACCAAATGTAGCATAATTTAATGTTTTTTAGCATAATTTGACCTAAGAATTAGAGCTTAGCATAAATTCTATTATACTTAATGTTCTAGTACAATTTTAGAATGTATTTTCACCAAAATTTTAAATAAAATGCAGAAAATTCCTCAATTTCATACACAGCTATAGTGAGTATATATATTCATAGTGAAATTGCCTCAAAAGCAGCACTTAACAAATGAGATGATTGCTAAGTTTGAACACAACTAAGGAATGTTAAATTTTGTGAATATAAATACCCACAGTGGCATGACAAACGGTCAGTAAAGTGTGAATAATGTTTTTTCTTCATGAGTAAAGTCATATTTTTTTCTTTTTTTTTAGTTTTATTTTTTTCAGTAGTTATCACAATTTTAATTATGTCTGAAGTTTTCACACAATTTTCAAGTATTTATTAATTGTGTATGTGATTTGTTAAAGAAAAATGGTGTTTCAGTGGTATGATAATGACCAGTAATAAGTATGTATGTTTTTCTTGTAGAAGCTGTTTTTTTTGTTTTCCCCTTTTTTTTCAGTTTTAATTTTTCACTAGATATGAAGATTGTTATATTTGAAGTAATTTTCACACATTTTTCATGTATTTATTAATTGTGTATGTAGGCTACGACATTAATCCTGTTAATGTTGTCCAGGGCTGGTGCTAGGAACTGAGTGCCCAATTCAAGCTTCCTCTCTCCCTCAAAACTCCTACACTTCTTTACGTCTTTTTAAATGCAAAGTACGAGATACAGTGCACAAAGAACGCTAAGAATGCGCTTTGAAGGATTTAGAGCAAAACAAACCGTAGCGGAGGTTGTTCATTGCTGCCAGTTGTATCATGAGACAAAAAACACTACTGCCGACTATCTATGTTCAAACAATTGGATATTGTTAATCTCTGAAATAATGGAAATGTGTTTACATGGCATCTCACGTTTTCCTTCTTCAAAATGTTTCCACCATTCCCAACTCCAAAATAAACCTTAAGTTTCGTCTATCATCTCTATATGAAAGTGATGAGCGAAAAAAATATTTTGTCAAGCACCTTTGCTTGCTTTTTTAGTCGTAGACCTAGTCTAAAAACAATGCTCACACATGAGGCATGCGTTTCAGTAGCAAATGCAGTACGTATCTAAGTATGTATTAGGTTTGGAGTGAAGGCAATGTTACATACGTAGGTTACATGTACGGTTCGGTAGCGAATGCAATCTTTAAGCTTTGTTAAGCTAGCTGGTAAAGAAGAGGGTAGCCATAGCTTAAATCAGAGAAGCCACTATGGTATATATGTGTGTAGTAATTAAGAAATTAAGATTATTCTTTTATGTCTACTGTAATACAGGTAGTGCTCGAGTTACGATAATCCGTTTTACGATAATCCGATGTTACGATGGGGTTAGCAATTTAAAAAAAAAAAAAAAAAAAAAAAAAAAAAAAAAAAAAAAAAAAAAGTTGAAAATGCATATTTTTAAATTTTGCGCACAGCGAGCGCTGGCAGCACGCGTACTACGCTGTACGATATGTTGGCCCGAGAGCGAGAGGCTGGCGTAGGTACAGCGGCAATGAGTGCGACACTTTCACTGCTCGTTTTGAACCAAGTAACATTAGGTCTGTGTTCGTTTGTGATTTTTGATGTGTTTTTTTAAGTACCGAAAATTAAAACAAAAAACTATGTCTGCCAAACAACCAAATAGGTGTCCTGCTGGTAGTGCAAAATGAAGAGGCAATCCATCACTTTGGAGCAGAAACTGAAAAAAAAAAACCCAGCGTGAAGCGGGAAAGGCAGTCATGGTTATCGCACGTGACGAACGTTTATCGCAATCGACGGTATCCACCATCCTCAAGGACAAGAAACACGTAATGGATGCTGTAAAGGCATCTGCTTCAGTTCATTCAACGGTTATATCAAAGAAGAGGATAGGGCCTTTGGAAGAAATGGAGCAGTTACTGGTCACGTGGATGGAGGATCAAATACAAAAGCGTATGCCGCTCACCCTCTCTTAACCATTCAGACAAAGGCGCGCATGCTTTTTGAAGAACTGAAGAAGAATTATGATGATAACCAACAACAAAAAGTTTTTGTGCAGCAAGTGCTGGATGGTTTCGTCGTTTCAAGAACCGCCATAATTTCACAGTGTGAAAATTAGCGGTGAAGCAGCAAGCGCTGATGCCGACGGAGCCGCTAAATTTTAAGGATGTTTTACACGAGATCGTCGTTAATGAGGCTACTTGCCAGAGCAAATCTTTAATGTTGACGAAACCGGACTTTATTGGAAACGTATGCCACAACGGTCCTACATCCACAAAGAAGCAACGGTGATGCCCGGGTTTAAGGCATACAAGGATCGATTGACTCTTCTGCTTGGGGGAAATGTGGCTGGGTATAAACTTAAGCCCTTTATGATTTATCACTCAGAAAATCCAAGGGCTTTAAAAACTCGACAAGCAGACACTTCCTGTGCATTACCGTCATAATAAAAAAAGCTTGGATGACTGCAATATTGTTCGAGGACTGGTTCGTTCATTGCTTCATTCCGGAAGTGAAAGATCATTGTAGGAAAAATAACATCCCCTTCTAAATTCTTCTGATTCTCGACAATGCTCCTGGCCACCCTCAGCACATCGGAGATATTAACGAGAATGTAAAAGTTGTGTTTCTGCCACCAAACACAACTTCTCTCATACAACCCATGGATCAGGGTGCTGTGGCTACGTTCAAGGCGTATTATCTTCGGAACACGTTTGCGCAGGCTGTTCAGGCTACGGATAACGAGGAGAAAGATCTCAGAACTTTCTGGAAAGAATTTTAGTGTTCTTAACTCCATTATGAACATTGGAAGGGCGTGGAAGGAGGTAAAGAAAGAGTGTATGAATGGGGTCTGGAAAAATCTGCTGAAAGTGTATGTGAAACTCGTTTAAAGGTTTCGATCAGAATGAAGAAGAAGTGGAAATCAATAAAAAGATCTTGATACTTGGGAAAAGTTTAGATTTAGAAATTGACGAGGAAGATATCCAAGAACTTATAGATGTGCAAGATGTAGAGCTAACGGCAGAGGATTTAATTGCACTTGCAGAAGAGAAAAAAAAAGCAGAAGAGAGGAAGAAATAAAAAGCCGGAGCGAACGTTTACGACTAAAAAACTGGCAGAGGCGTTTGCTTTATTTGATCAAGGACTGAAACTTTTAAGTGAAATGGATGGGGACGAGGAACGGTTTGCCAAAGTTCAGAGGGCTCATCAAGACAGTGTTGCATGTTACCGATTAATTTATGAAGAACGAAAAAAACGCACTGTGCAACCTACAATGGATTTTTTCTTCAAGAGAACGACTCCAGTGCATTCCGCTTCCCCCAGCCCTACCCCCTCACTTGAGACTCGATCCTGTACGTCTCGGAACAGTTGTTTCCTCGAGACACCTGAACTAACAGAAGAAGAAATTCTATCTGAGGAAGAGCGAATTGATGATCCTGCTGCTTTATCATCATCCTCCTCTTCCGATCTTTAGTTATAGTAGCCATGAACAGCCTGACACCGATCACGTATGCCGACAACGGACCGAATCTTGGTGAGTACCCTTTACGCTACAGTCTGATCCTTGTTCTTATTATTAAGTTTCTTTTTATACTTAATTATCATAAGTCAATCTGCATTGAAACACCCGAACTAGCTGATATTAATAATTACTATACCTTATATGTATAGGTATACTGTGTAGTGTAGGCTAATCTTCCATATATGTGTATATAGCCTAGCCTATATGGTACTGATTAACTTAGTGTAGGCTAGGCTATATCCGAGATACGATTTTCTCAACTTACGATGGGTTTTTCGGAACCTAACCCCATCGTAAGTAGGAGAATACCTGTACATCAATGTTTACATGTGAGATTTGGTAGTGAAACCATTGTTGCATACGTAACGTGCGGGTCAGTAGCAACGCAATCTAAGCTTTTTAAGCTTGCCGGTAAAGAAGAGGTTAGCCTTAGCTTAACTCGGAAGCCTCTATGGTATACATAGTAATTATAGAAATTAAGTAGATTCTTTTATGTCTACCATAAAAATACATCTGTTTACGTGTGAGATTTGGTAGTGAAACCACTTGTTATATACGTAACTTGTGCGGGTCGGTAGCGAACGCAATCTTTAAGCTTTGTTAACCCTCTTACGCCGAAGCCCTAAAAATCAAAACACCTCTTGTATACCGGCGCCGGTTTGGAGTGAGCGCGGAAGCGGAAAAAATAATTTTTTCAAAAAATCAAAGCGCGCTTAGTTTTAAAGATTAAGAGTTCATTTTTGGCTCATTATTTTGTCATTGCCTGAAGTTTAGTATGCAACAATCAGAAATGAAAAATAATATCATTATCATATGTAAATAATGCGAGATATGGTAGCGAAAAAAAAAAAATTCATAGATAATTGTATTCAAATCACGCTGTGCAAAAAACGGTCAAAGCTAACGAGTTACTTTTTTTTCGTTGTATTGTACACTAAATTGCAATCATTTTGATATATAATACATAGTAAAACAATAAACGCAACACCGGAAAAATATTATCACAAAATTATGTACGAATTCGTAATGCGCGTACATAAAAAAATGTTATTTTCAAAAATTCACCGTAATTCTAAATATTGTTCTAGAGACTTCCAATTTGTTTCAAAATGAAGACAAATGATTTAATATTACGATACTGTAAGAGTTTTAGATTAGAATTGCAGATTTTGACCATTACGGACGAGTTAAATTTGACCGAATGTCGAAATTTTTATATATATTTTTTTTTATATGCACATATTTCGTAGATGGAAAACGCTACAACCTTCACTTATATCTTATTGTATTCTTCATGAATTTGCACACATTTTGATATATGAAACTCTATAAAACGGCTAATATGAAAGGTGCAAATATTAGGAGAATGCGATGTACGTATTTCGGAGACTTGCGGCCGCAAATCAGCGCGCGGAGTGAAGGTAAATATATTTTTCAAAAATTCACCATAAATCACAATATTGTTCTAGAGACTTCAAATTTGTTTCAAAATGAAGAGAAAATGACAGAATTTTAATAGTCCGTAAGAGTTTAGCTTACAATTGCGTTTTTCAACTATTTCGGTAGTCAAATTTGACTGAACATGATTTTTTTTCTATTTATCGTGATTTATATGCAAATATTTCGAAAAAAGAGAAAAGCTACAACCTTCAATCATTTTTAGTTGTATTCTACATGAAATTGCGCACATTTTCATATATAAAACTTTATGTAACAGCTAATTTTAAATGGTGCAAACATTTAGACAATCGCACAAAAAAAATTTGATTTTTTCGGAAGAGTTACCGCGCGAACGTAAGGAAAATGCTTTTTTTTTTTTTTTTTTTCATAAATTCGCCATAAATCAAAATATTGTGCTAGAGACTTCCAAGTCGTTGCAAAATGAAGGTAAATGATTGAATATTACTAGAATATAAGAGTTTTAGCTTACAATTGCTTTTTTCGACCATTTCTGTAGAGTCATAGTTGACCGAAAGTTGAAATTTTTGCACTTTACGTTATTTATATGAAAATATTTTGAAACTGATAAAAGCTACAACCATGGGTTGTTTTTTTGTTGTATTGTGCATGAAATTGCACACATTTCCATATATAAAACTTTATGTAACGGCAAATTTAAAAGGGTGCAAACATTAGGACAATCGCACGAAAAATTTTATCGGAAGTGTTATCGCACGAACGGAAGAAAATTTTTTTTCATAAATTCACCATAAATCGAAATATTGTGCTAGAGACGTCCAATTTGTTGCAAAATGAAGGCAAATGATTGAATAATACTATAATATAAGAATTTTAGCTTACAATTGCGTTTCCCGACCATTTCGGTAGAGTCAAAGTTGACCGAAGGTTGAAATTTTTGCACTTATCGTTATTTATATGAAAATATTTCAAAACTGAAAAAAGGTACATTCATGAGTATTTTTTTGTTGTATTTTACATGAAATTGCGCACATTTTCATATATAATACTTCATGTAAAGGATAATTGAAAATGGTACAAAAATTATGTTAGTGACAAAATAATTTTTGAGATGTCACTGATACTTTTTAGTGCGATAAGAAAGAAATTCGCGCTTGCGCGCCTGCGTAGCAATTGTAAACAAAACAACGCCTTGATCCGTGAACTCCCAGCATCCCCCAAGGCGCGTTATTCAAAAGTTTTCGGCTGGTAGGCCTATAAGTATTTTTCTGCGAATTTTTAAAAAAACTTTTGAGCCGACGTATGATACGTCCAATCGGCATACGGGAGACATTTTGACTCTATGTTTAGTACGTCCAATCGGCGTAAGAGGGTTAAGCTTGCTGGTAAAGGGGAGGTTAGCCTTAGCTTAAATCAGAGAAGCCGCTATGGTATACGTAGTAGTTATAGAAATTAAAACTATTCTTTCATGTCTACTGTAAAAATGTCGATGTTTACGTAAGAGATTTGGTAGTGACACCAGTTTACATATGTAACATATGCACGGTAACTAACGCAATCTGTATGCTTGGTTTGTAAGCGTCCTTGTAAAGAAGAGGTAAGCCTGATATTAAACTCAGAAATGCTGGTACATGATGGTGTAGTAATTATAGAAATTAAGATAAACAGTAGGGCCTCGATAATCGCGAAGGGTAGGGCCCAGAAACCCCCCGTGTAAGTAAATACCCGTGTTATCCTGGTAACCCCCCTAAAAATTGCTTTAAACTTCCTACTTTGATAATTAACCCACCTAAGACCACTATTTCAATGTTTATAACTGCCTATTTTAGTTCCAGCTCCAAATATGTCTTCAACTATCACCTTAAACTAAATTCAAGACATTTTCAAAAGTTATTACAGGTAGTGCTCGAGTTACGATATTCGTTTTACTATATCCGATGTTACGATGGGGTTAGCAATTAATACTAAAAAAAAAAAAAAAAAAAAAAAAAAAAGTTGAAAAATGCGTATTTTTAAATTTCGCGCACAGCGAGCGCTGGCAGCAGCGTACTACGCTGTACGATATGTTGGCCCGAGAGCGAGAGGCTGGCGTAGGTACAGCGGCAATGAGTTCGACCTCACTTGCGCTCGTTTGAACCAAGAAACATTAGGTCGGTGTTCGTTTGTGATTTGAGAGTTTTTTTAAGTACCGAAAATTAAAACAAAAAAACTATGTCTGCCAACAACCAAATAGGTGTCCTGCTGGTAGTGCAAAAAAGAAGACGCAATCCATCACTTTGGAGCAGAAAAACTGAAAATAATAAACCAGCGTGAAGCGGGAAAGGCAGTCGTGTTATCGCACATGACGAACGTTTATCGCAATCGACGGTATCCACCATCCTCAAGGACAAGAAACACGTAATGGATGCTGTAAAGGCATCTGCTTCAGTTCATTCAACGGTTATATCAAAGAAGAGGATAGGGCCTTTGGAAGAAATGGAGCAATTACTGGTCACGTGGATGGAGGATCAAATACAAAAGCGTATGCCGCTCACCCTCTTAACCATTCAGACAAAGGCGCGCATGCTTTTTGAAGAGCTGAAGAAGAATTATGATGATAACCACAACAAAACGTTTTGCAGCAAGTGCTGGATGGTTTCGTCGTTTCAAGAACCGCCATAATTTTCACAGTGTGAAAATTAGCGGTGAAGCAGCAAGCGCTGATGCCGACGGAGCCGCTAAATTTAAGGATGTTTTAAACGAGATCGTCGTTAATGAAGGCTACTTGCCAGAGCAAATCTTTAATGTTGACGAAACCGGACTTTATTGGAAACGTATGCCACAACGGTCCTACATCCACAAAGAAGCAACGGTGATGCCCGGGTTTTAAGGCATACAAGGATCGATTGACTCTTCTGCTTGGGGGAAATGTGGCTGGGTATAAACTTAAGCCCTTTATGATTTATCACTCAGAAAATCCAAGGGCTTTAAAAAACATCGACAAGCAGACACTTCCTGTGCATTACCGTCATAATAAAAAAGCTTGGATGACTGCAATATTGTTCGAGGACTGGTTCGTTCATTGCTTCATTCCGGAAGTGAAAGATTATTGTAGAAAAAATAACATCCCCTTCTAAATTCTTCTGATTCTCGACAATGCTCCTGGCCACCCTCAGCACATCGGAGATAGTATTAACGAGAATGTAAAAGTTGTGTTTCTGCCACACCAAACACAACTTCTCTCATACAACCCATGGATTCAGGGTGCTGCTACGTTCAAGGCGTATTATCTTCGGAACACGTTTGTGCAGGCTGTTCAGGGCTATGGATAACGAGGAGAAAGATCTCAGAACTTTCTGGAAAGAATTTAGTGTTCTTAACTCCATTATGAACATTGGAAGGGCGTGGAAGGAGGTAAAGAAAGAGTGTATGAATGGGGTCTGGAAAAATCTGCTGAAAGTGTATGTGAACTCGTAAAGGTTTCGATCAGAACAAATGAAGAAGAAGTGGAAATCAATAAAAAGATCTTGATACTTGGGAAAAGTTTAGATTTAGAAATTGACGAGGAAGATATCCAAGAACTTATAGATGTGCAAGATGTAGAGCTAACGGCAGAGGATTTAATTGCACTTGCAGAAGAGAAAAAAAAAGCAGAAGAGGAAGAAGAAATAAAAGAGCCGGGAGCGAACGTTTACGACTAAAAAACTGGCAGAGGCGTTTGCTTTATTTGATCAAGGACTGAAACTTTTAAGTGAAATGGATGGGGACGAGGAACGGTTTGCCAAAGTTCAGAGGGCTCATCAAGACAGTGTTGCATGTTACCGATTAATTTATGAAGAACGAAAAAAAACGCACTGTGCAACCTACAATGGATTTTTTCTTCAAGAGAATGACTCCAGTGCATTCCGCTTCCCCCAGCCCTACCCCCTCACTTGAGACTCGATCCTGTACGTCTCGGAACAGTTGTTTCCTCGAGACACCTGAACTTACAGAAGAAGAAATTTTATCTGAGGAAGAGCGAATTGATGATCCTGCTGCTTTATCATCATCCTCCTCTTCCGATCTTTAGTTATAGTAGCCATGAACAGCCTGACACCGATCACGTATGCCGACAACGGACCGAATCTTGGTGAGTACCCTTTATGCTACAGTCTGATCCTTGTTCTTATTAAGTTTCTTTTTTTATACTTAATTATCATAAGTCATCTGCATTGAAACACCCGAACTAGCTGATATTAATAATTACTATACCTTATATGTATAGGTATACTGTGTAGTGTAGGCTAATCTTCCATATATGTGTATATAGCCTAGCCTATATGGTACTGATTAACTTAGTGTAGGCTAGGCTATATCTGAGATACGATTTTCTCAACTTACGATGGGTTTTTCGGAACCTAACCCCATCGTAAGTAGGAGAATACCTGTATTTCCTATCTTCAATTTCCCCTTCATCGATCAGCAAGCAAAAGCATATTACCTAATAATTCCTTTCTATTTTCATGATTTGGCTGCTGCACCAAACTAAAAGTACATAGTATACAGTGGTCCCCCCATATTCGCGATGATGCATACCAGACCCCCCAGCGAATAGTTAGAATCCGCGAATGTTTGGAACCCCTATAAAAACGCTAAAAAAGCCTATTTTGTTAGTTAAATCTTAGGAAAAACCACTAAAAATGTTCATACATGGTTATTTTAATATTTTTATCACTAAAAGTGCATTTCACTTATATAACTTTCCCGGTGGTTACATATAGCTGTCGTCTCCTGACGTCAGGCAGCAATTTGAAATTCGCGGTAGCGCTAATGGTTGACAGGTGATCCCTCTACTCCTGCCTCAGCTTGTACCGGGAACCATTCCAACAATAAATCAGAAGTTTCCTGCCGTCGGAACCGGAACACGGTTCCTCTGCTGGTTGGAATTTGGATTTGATCATCGTGGAGTTTTCTCCTTTTGGTGATGTACCTGAGTTTTACTGATCTTTTTGCTAGCGCTATACCTATTTTGGTTTTGATATTGTTGTCCTTTTTAGGAATTATTTTGAATTCTTCACGATGTCTGACACCGGCTTTATTCAGTATAGGGTGTGTAGTAGTGGGTGTAAGACTAGTCTTCTTAAAGCTTCACTTGATCCTCATTCTACTTGTGTTAGTTGTAGGGGACGTGAATGTTCTTTTGAGAATGTGTGAAGAATGTAAGTCTCTAACATCTCAGGAGTGGAAGGCACTGGGAAAGTATATGAGAACGTTAGAAAAAAGATAGGATCAGAAAGGCCTTCAGAGAGATCTTCTTCTAAGTCAGTGAGTAGCCAGGATATTCCTCTGAATTCTGTTTTTAATCCTGTTCCTATTAACCCCATAGTGGTTGCTCCTGCCCTCGAATCTGTATCTCCCGATCCCGATCCCGTGTCAGTATTACGAGCCGATATGGACTTGAAATTTGTCTCTTTCCTCACCACTATGCAGAAAATGGGTGAGACAGTGCAGGAAGTGGTAGTTAAGTGTGATAAATTACTTAGTGCAAGTGTAGTGGAGGAGGTGGTTGTTCGGCCCGTTCGTTCTCCTAGGTCTAGGCCCCTATCAAACTCCCCAGATCCTGGGAGGAGGCATGCCGAAAACCGAAGGGAGGCGAGCGGGATCTGCTCCCGAGCAGCCGCCCCCTCAAGCAATCCTGTAGCCGTATCCCAGGATGCTGTCGCTCACCATTGGAAAGGTGTTGCGAGGAAGTGTTTTTCGTCAAGCGACTCTAGTTCAGGTGTTTCCTCTTATAGAGGTTGGCGTAATAAGACTTCTAGACCGCTGAAAAGGTCTCGCGATGTTTCGCCTGCTGCGGTTCCCAAGAATGTGGCGGCTGCCGAACCTTCTTGTAGTTTTTGGGAGGAGCCTGAAGCTTTTTCTCCGGCAGTTTCGATTTATCGGTCTTCTCTCATAGAAGTGGAGAAGCCGAACACGCACACTCCTTCGGAGCGTTCTCCAGAGCCTCCTCAAGCGATAACTCCTGCGGCTCCAGACGTGTTTGTGGATCATCCTTCTACTCCTCCCGCGCCTTCTACGTCGGTGGATCCTCAACCTTCGGTGTTTGAACAGGTGAATGCCAAGTTAGGCAGTATCTTGGAGCTTTTTGGCAAGTGTTTCGTCCCCGAATGCGCTCCCGACCGCCTTACATCTTCCACAGACTACTGTGCAGTCCTCTTCGCAGGCTCCTTTTCAGTCGCCTCTTCAGGCTCACTCTCCATGTGACTCCTCTTCAGACGCCACTTCAGGCGCCTGGTCGGACTCCTTTCCTGACAACGTCTATGGCGCCACGTCAGGCTCTCGCTCGAGTGCCACCTCGGCCGCCAACGCAGCCGCCAGCTCAGCCGCCCGGATTCGTCTCAGTACAGGCTCAGACGTCTTCTCCTGCTTTCTCACACCCTCCTCGGACGCATCAGGGTGTGACTTCGCCAAACAGGATTCCTCTAACGATGGAATGTTCGCCAGTTTCGTCGAAGGAAGCTTCGGATTTGGAGGAAGAAGGAGAAGTAACTTACAGAAAAAGACAAGCATTTTGTTCGGGGTGTATAAAACTTCGCTTTTTTTACGATCCTTCGTTGAGCAAACTTTGGAGATTCTTTTGTTGGGCGCTTCCGGTTTCCAGTTTCTCCCTAGTTCGTCAGTGGAAAGAGGAGACAGTAAGCCTGACTCCTACGTCCTCGTTCTCGGTCGTCGTCCGCTCTCGATTTCGGCCTAAAAGAAACTATCAAGAAAGTTTAACGCTTGGCTTTTTGGAGAAAGGGAGGGAACGGGTTAAAAAATGTTTTTTGGTCTTGCCAAAAAAGTTTCCAAGACTACTGCCTAACTTGGCATTCATTCTGTTCAAACACCGAGAAGGGGAATTGGTTGAGGATCCACCTTCGAGACTTTCTGTCAAGGAGCCGTGTCCCTGGTATGACACTGGGAAAGAAGTTTTTTTCCCATGGGTTGTGACTGTGCCTCCGCTCAGGGGGAGACTTTTCTAGTCCTCGTAGTACTCTTCCCGCAAGGAGCATCCCCTTAATACTGCTAAGATTTTCTTTTCAGCAAATGACTGGAGCATCTTTGCAAGAGTGTTTTCCGTGTTTTTGAAGTTTTGTTAGCGTTCCTGGGATTGGGCCCATTGCTTCGTTTGGCCGCAGGAAAGAAGTCAAGTCATTTGGGGACTTTCGGAGGAGTAGTTTGAAGGATTTTGCCTCGGTACTCTGGATTGTATCGATAAAGGCCATCTTGTGATGGAGCTTCGGAGCTCAGCTGCCATTTTCCCGCCTCTGGAGTGTTGAAGAAGAGACAGCTTTGGTGCTCCTTGTCGAACAGGGGTCTCATCGACCTAAAGAAGGTCTGCCCTTGCTCTTTCTCCTGTTTGGATCAAGAAACACCATTTTTGTTCCCGCAAGAGATTGTGAGCGAGTTATCGCTCAATCTTTAACACTAGAAAGCGACCCAGGATCTTTATTATCACAGTCCGTTGAAGAACGGCCCAGGAAGATAGTCTTTCCGGTTCTTTATCTGCTTCCTCGGAGTGCTCCCTCCCACGAAGCTCCTAAACCATTTTGAAGGGGGAAGCTCCTGTTCGATCTTTCTCCAGGTTTCGTGGGAGAGGGTTAAAGCCCTTTCTTGTAAAAACCCACTCCCCTCTTCCATCAAGTAAGTAAGGCCCGTAGTCCTCCACACAGCAGTAGGATCCGCAAGATTACACCTTTTCTGGCAGACCTGGTTTTCATCTCGGAGCGGATCCTTGGGACGGTTCCCAGGTCCTGATGGATGATACACCATTCCCGTTCATCAAGCACCCCCCCTCTCACAGAATTTCCCTGTGAATTTGTCATCTTACTCGGAGAACTCCGAAAATTTTGGCCGCCCTCCTTATCAAGAACGTTCTCGCATTACTGGGCAAAGAGGGCCATAGAGTTTAGTGAACTCTCCGGCAGGAACCAGGATTTTACAATCGCCTTTTCCTGGTAAAGAAGGCCCAACGGGGGGTTGGAAGAACCCGGTGTTGGAACGTCAGTGCCCAGAACGTCGTTTGTCCCTGAAGACCGAAGTTGTTTCTATGGAAACTAGCCCAATCTGGGGTTAGTTAGCAGCTCTTCATCCCTGGAGATTGGATCGTTTCCATATACCTTCGGTGGGTGGGGGGAAAAACCGCCAAAAAGGACGCCTATTTTCATATTTCCGAATTCATTCGGAATCGAGCAAAGATTCCTTGAGATTCCGTGTTCCAGGGCCTCAATTTATCAGTTTAGGGCCCTCTGCTTCGGTCCTGTCGACAGCATGCCACAAGTGTTCACCTCAGAGTTCTGTTCGTCAGTAGCAAAAAAGTGGGCTTCACTTGGACAGGGATACGAATCTCCATGTTCTCTAACGATTGGCTTCTCAGGGCAAGGTCAGACAGAAAGTGTGTGGAGGAAACCATACAAAAGACTTTTTAAGGCTGACGGAAAAGCCTAGGTTTGATAGTAAACAAGGAAGTCAATGTCCCCCCTCACCCCTTTCATCAGAGATAGTTTATTTATGGAGCTAGCTGAATTCAGTTTTCTTTTTCAGGCTTTTCCAGTCTCCTCCCAAAGGATCGACTCTTGCCTGAACCAAAATAAGAACGAATTTCTCGTCAGACAAACTTGCTCGGCGAATCGGTGGTTGAGCCTTTTTATAACCCTTGTCTTCATGAGCAATTTTGTTAAGTCTGGGCATGGCTCACCATGAGACACGTTCAATTTTTGTTACTTGTGAAGCAGAAGTGGCAAAGAAGAAAGTTCCCAGACTCCTTCGTGTTACCCCATCTCGGAAGGAATCAAACAGGACCTCCTTTGGTGGAAATCAGAAGGAAGGCTAGAGGAAGGCTTGTTCTCTAAGCCCAGTTTGGGAGCCCCAACCTTACGCGTTTTTGTCCAAGACGCATCGGACCAAAGGGTGGGGTAGCTAACTCTGGGGAGAATGGAAGTGTCGGGACTTTGGCAGATTCATCAAGAAGAAGCTGGCACATAAAATCTAAAAGGAGTTGAAGGCGATTCATTTGGCTCTAATGCACTTTCAAGACAGAGGTAAGAGGGAAGGTAGTTGGCTGGTTCAAGCCATACAACACCAACGGCTCTCTCTTACATCAAAAAAGAAACAGGGGGGGACACCGCTCGTTCCTCTCTGTGCGAGGCGGCGAGAGACCTACTCCATTTGGGCGAAAGAGAACAAGGTTGTCCTTGAGCACAATATTAATTCAAGGCCTCGAAGAATGTAAAGGCAGACCATTCTCACCGCAGGAGAGGACAAATCCTCCGTCCACAGAGTGGACGTTACAATCCTCAAATCTGCAAGAATCTTTGGGGGATTTTGGGGATGTCCTCAGTTGGATCTCTTCCCCGCCAAGAAACAATACCGCTCGTCTACCACTGTAATTGCTCCCATTTTCCAGACGAGGGCGGCTTTACAGTGGATGCCATGCTTCTGGACTGGTCAAATCTGGATTCTGGTATAGGCCTTTCCACGCTTTCAAAATGCCAAGATTAGTTTCTGGCAAAGCTTCAGAGGTCAAATAAGAACGTCAGGATGAACTCTTGATGCCCCCCTTTTGGCCGGACCAGGGAATGCTCTCCTCCGGATCCTGACTACTGCTGTTGACTGGACTTTCCGACGGAGGAGTTACCGTTCAAGGAAGGATCTACTCCATACAGCCCCACTTTCTTGGGGAGTTCCTCACTCAACTTGTCCGCTCTTCGACTAGTTGCCTTGTGAAGACCTGTCGAGCATCTCCTCAGTAAGAGAGGATTTTTCAAAGAGAGCTTCAAGGCTTTATTGCTTAGATCCCCAGAAGGAGAATCCTCTGATCGAGTGTACCAAGCGTTAAGTGGGTCCAATTTCAGATCTTGGTGCAAAGAAGAAGGAATTTTCCAGTCTTCCTAAGACCTGCTCTAGCCTCAGTTAGCTTAACTTCCTTCCTTTTTTCTTCGTGAGAAATAAGAAGCTTTCTACCCAGACGATTAGGGGTTATAGAGCCTTAATGTTGGTCTTCTGTTGTTCAGACATCGAGGATTAAGACTTTCTAATAATCAAGACCTCTCAGTACCTGATTCGTTTCCTTTGAATACGACGCAAGACAAAGGGAGTCAATGAACAGTAGCTTGGAACCTGGATGTAGTTCCTTAAATGGCTGGATTGTCAGATAAGATTCGAACCGGAATCTCCTCTAGTTTTCTTTTAGAGATCTGACTATGGAAGACCACTTTTTGCTTTTGTGCTTTAGCATCAGCTAGAAGAATCAGTGAGCTGCATGCTATTGATAAGGAGATTTGGATTCGCTAAGGGAGGGCAATTGCCATTTGCTCATCAATGGCTGGGGTTTTTGGCTAAGGGGAATATGAAAATCCCCTCACATCCTTGGTCCCTTGTTTCTTTCTACTATTAAAGAACATTTCGGGAGTTAGTGGGGCCCTAATGAGCCCTGAATGTCTTGCTCTTTGTCCAGTGAAGCAGCCCATTAGACAATTATGTTGTTTCAAAGGACCAAGGTAATAATAGGTAAGAGTGATAACCTTTGGTGGTTGTTTCAGTGAAAGATCCTTTCTCGTGCCCGCTTTGTCTAAAATGCGCTCTCCTTCTTTTTTACGGAACTTTGATTTCTGAGGCACACGAACCAATTTTCCAGGACTCCAGATATCAAAGTGTTTTAAAGTCAAAGCTCATGAAATTAGAGCAGTGTCTACGTCTATGGTCCTTAAAGACGTAATAATGTCTTTGAAAGACATTTTTAAATCTAACATATTGGAGAAGGCAATTCTGTCTTACGCAATCTCGTATCTGACAGATTTTGCAAACCCAGATATGAAAAATTTGCAGTACCTTGGTTGGGGCCCATTCATTGGGTGACTGACACAGTTGGATTGGTAGGGAGAGAAGGATTTGTCCCATCCCCCCTCCACTTAACTTTTCTCCTTGATTATGTTTTTTGGTATTTTTTAAGGTTTGTCTGAAGATACAGGGGGGAGTTTTTTTTGAGTATCTTTCAGGTACTTTTAATGTCTTTGGTGTATTTCTTAAACGGTTTGGTGGTGATCCCTCCGTTTTTCATTGTATTTTGTGGTGAGTTGTACCTGGCGCCCTGAGCAGGGTCAGTTATAGTCCCCTTGTCCTAAAGGTCACGTCCCTCAACAGCAAGTTACTTATTATTGTGTCCAGGGAAACCCCCCGCAGCGGTATCCATTATCCTTTCGGTACAATAAAGGTCCGAGGCAGACTACAGAGGCAGTAACCCACCGAGTCAGCGGTCTTTAAAGGTAAGGGACCTATATCTTCAGATAATTCCAAACAGTTCCTTTTTAATTTTTAGCTGCCATTGTCCCACCACCTAAACATGTGTCAATCAGCTATATGTAACCACCGGGTAAGTTTGATATAAGTTGAAAATGACATTTTTAAATAATAAATACAGTTTTTTCACATTATAACTTACCTCGGTGGTTTACTATTAACGAAGCCCGCCCATCCGTTTTTTTTGTTTTTTTAGGGGGGGGGGCCCCTCATATGGACAGGTTAGGTATGAAACTTAGAGAGAGAGAAGAGAGAAGGAGAGAGAGAAAAGAAAATACAATTGCGAGTCATGAAATGACCCAATGTTGAAATTTGGCACTTATCATTAATTTATTTGAAAAAATGTCAAAACTGATAAAATCTACAACCATAGGGTTTTTGGTCCTTTTGTTGTTGTATTCTAAACGAATTTGTGCACATTTCTCTCTCTCTCTCCTCTCGTCAAAAAAACAAACTGAAATAATGATCTTTATTATTATCATAATCAAAAGAACAAAATGATCGTTTTATTCTTTGTGATTTTACGAAACTGCTTCAATACAACCTTTTAAAGTTCTGACTCAATGATTCTCCAAATTAATAACAGTATACAAGAAAAATATCACTATGCGTTTTCATTTCTTATCAACCATAAAAGAAGTATTTAGAATACGAAATTTTCATTATGTTTATATTCCTTTGAGCTAAAGCTAGTAACAGTACCGCTCTTTCCCTAAGTTGAGCTCTCAAGCTATTCAACAATTACTCTCCATCCCAACCAAGCTGCCTCTCTCTCTCTCTCCGTCCTCCGATCTCTCCCCTCTCTCTCTCTCTCCTCTCCTCCTCTCCTAAATGAAATATGAAATTACTGTATCATAATATCAATAAACTATTATGATTACAAAGTTAAAAATAATAAATTAATTCCATAAATAAACTAAGTTTCCTTTTAGCAACTGCAAATTGGTTTTTCCAAAATTAATTGATTCTTTCGGTAATAAACGTCCTCATCAGCTGATTCTAAACCGTAAACAAAACAGACCAAACTAGGTTTTTTATTGCTGTAATTTTTGTTGCTGTTTATACATTAATATTATAGTTGGGTGGAGTAATCTTTACAGTAAATAACTGTTTTTTTTTTTATCATAAAATTATGTTCATTGGGATCACAAACTTCTAGATATATAAGGCGTACATGTTTACTTATAGTTTGGTGTGAGTCAGCCCAAATCATGAAAATAGAAAGGAATTGTTATGGTAATATGCCTTTTTTGCAATTCTCCCATGTTACCCAACAGGGACAACCTGCCAGCATCTAAACAGTACCCGAGCCTTTCCCTCCTGGTGGCCCCAGCAACAAATCTCAACCTTCTACTTCCTACGCTATCTCGCCGGCCTTTAACCCTGCTTATGAAGACTCAAGGCGTACTCTCATCCGAGGGGTAAGGGTGCGAGATGGTTACTTTCCGTTACCGTGGTGGCGTCAGGAAGGGGCCAACAATGAGTTAAGCAGTTTCAAGAGGAGGGCGTGGGTGGCCAACCCCCCTCCCATCCAGCAATGAGGCTCCCCAGGTAGGGTAGGGAGTCTGTTTTTCCTCTTTCCCGCCACAGTGGGGGTTCAGCAATTGGCACCAGAGCCATACGTGTCCAAAGGACTATGGCTGGAGTTTGGATCAAGGGATCCCCCCTCCAATCAAATCATTTCATCAGGTACCGTACAAAAGGAATTGATAGATTACGCGGAAGAACTCCTTCAGAAAGGAGTTATTACTATTGCGAAGAGTCAAACATCTAAAAATTTTCAAGGGGCGCTTATTTTCAGCGTGCCAAAGAAAGGGCTCAACAAAAAGAAGGGTAAATCTTAGACTTGTCAAAGCTAAACCTTTCTTTCATTATTCGCTGCGACAAGTTGTCAAGATGGGGGGCTTACCCTCTCTCAAGTAAGGACCCTGCTTCCGCGTGGAGCCGTCACATGCTCCATCGATCTTACAGACGCATACTATCATATCCCTATAGCCAGGCACATTTCCGTCCCCATTATCCTACGGATTCAGGCTAGGAAATCAAGACATTCTCATTCAAAGTGATTGCCCGCTTCGGTCTGAAATATAGCCCCCAGGGTATTCACAAAGATAGCAAAGAAGTTGGTTGTACAACAATTGAGAGCTCAGGAATCATGTAGCGGCATATACCTCGCTCAATTGGTTGATCTGGCATGCAACAGTCGAAGGGATGTCTCGAAGCTTACCAAAAAGGTAGTTCACTTTCTGGGAACATCTGGGGTTGCCAGATAAACAAAACGAAATCCAGGAATAATTAGAACTTATTACGGTTAATTTCTTTTTTTGATTTTTTCTTTTATGTTTTTTCTTATTTCCTTTTCCGGAATCAATGGGAGTTTCGTTGGCCTAGGATCCCCAATGGGATTTGTCTTCCCACATCTTCAATTGCCCAGTGGCCAAAACGGAAGGAAATAGCAAATCTGTCAGGCATTCCTCAAATGCAAACAGACATCAAAGAAGAAACCCAGGAGAGAATCCTAGGGTCTCTTCAGTTTTTGCTTTCGGGTGACAGATATCCTTCCTGGAAGCACGGCTTGTAAATATTAAATCGGAATTTGCGGTCAAAGCAAGTCAACAATCCAAATATCGAGACAAGTTTGTCAGTAATTATTCCCACGACAGATCCTCCGCAAACCAACTACTGGCCCTTGGTCAAAAGTAAAGAACTTATCCAAAAGAGGTACCCCTTCAATAATCCCCTCCCACCAGTGTTTAACCATTCACACGGCAATGCTTCCCCTGTCCGGGTGGGGAGGATACTCTCAGTTTCAAACTAGGTTCAGGGGACTTGGTCAGTTCAATTTCGCCAGCTCCACATAAACGTTTTGGTTTTGGAAGCAATGGCAGTATTCCTTACTCTGAAGAGACTGCCTTCCCCGAAGAAGTCTCATCTGAACGGCTAGTTTTGGACAGGTGCAGTTAGTAGTTCACTGCATCAACAAGGAGGGAGGGTCCAATCCAAGCATGTGAAACCATGTCATGATAGCCATCTTTTGCATTAGCAAACAAAAAAAAACAAAAAAAACCAAAATGGCATCTGTCTGCCACTCACCACTGGCAGGAGTAAGAAATGTGATAGCAGAACGCCCTCTGTCCCTCCGGTCCAGTTTCCTCTGGAATCAGAGTGGTCTCTGGACGTCGGGGTCATTCCAGTGGGTAAGCCGGAAGAGTCCCAGGTCTCCAAGTTGGATCTCTTCGCCTCACAATCTAACCACAAGCTCCCTTGCTATGTTGGCCCCCAACCTGGACCCTCTGGTGGGCTTTATGCCACGGACCCCTGTCGTTGGATTGGAATCATGGAGGAAGAAGTCTATGTTTTTGTGTTGTTTCCGTCCAGTGGAATCTTCTCTTGAAGGTGGTCCGGGCTGGACAAAGACTGGGAAGGTCGTTCCCAAAGGGTCATACGTAGCTCTGATTGCAAAACCGGATTGGCCCAAGATCAACTGGTATTCCCTTCTTCTTTTGGAATTGGGTTCTCCGACGCTCAACGGATCCCAATCCCAACGTCCCCACGGAATCAGTACAAATGAGGACTGGGTTGTTCGCTTCCTCAAGAACTCTCCAGACCTAACTTTATGGCACTTCATGAAGTTTGCACACTGGCTAATAAACGAATGCTGACATTGATCCCCACAGAATATTCTCTTCCTAGAATCCATATAAGAGAAGAGTCAACCATTAGACAATATGACCTTCTGCTTGTTAAAAAAATTTCATCTTTCTTGAGAGCAATCGAACACTACAACCATGACAGTTAATTTGGCTATATCCTTTTTCGGGGAGATCCTTATTTGAAAGGGTTTAGCAGCTAGCACGATTACCACTCAAATAGAATCGGCTTTATGAAGAAAATCTTTCAATGTAGGTTTTCAGATAGATTTGACGTGAATCTTATTTTCACATCTATCCCTAAAAGCCTGTGCTCGAACCTTAGGACCATTCCCAATAGGCCTACTACAGTTTTCATGTTCTTAATGAGGTCCTCAAACCTATCTTCAGATACTGACAATGACTCATCTTGTACATTCATAATGCTCCTTGAGGAAGACCATTATTCTTATTAGGCCTAGCCTCAGGAGCTAGAATTTCAGAACTGTCGGCTCTATCCCAGGGATGCGGGTCATGTGGGAATTGCCTCCCATCTAGGAGAAGTTCTACTTGCTTCCGGATCGTAGCCTTTTTAGCCAAAAATGAAGATCCTCTTTGCAATTTGGGGGGGGGGGGTGGGCCCGCCTTGGAAGGTTAATCCCCCACTTCCACATGGATCCTTCTCTCTGCCCAGTATCAACTCTTAAGAGCCTTTCTATCTCGTACTTCTTCTAGATCCTCAGGTGCTCTCTTCATGAGAGAAAAAGGTGTACTTTATCGTTTAAAGGCATTATTAACAGCAAATCCTTTCATTTCATTAAAAAACAAGCCTCCCTGAGTCATTCCAAAAGCGCATGATATCAGGGTGAGTTAGCCATCCTCAATTAATTGTTTTCCAACATATGAACTTTGGAGGATCTTAGGAAGTTATAACTGGATGGAAATCCCCGACAGTCCTTTAAACGGCAATTATTTAAAGTCCCTTGGAATCTTTAAAGTTTTTCAGCAGTAGCAAGCGGTAAACATAGTTTGCCCCTTGATTACCTGGTTTAGTAGTTGTAGTATTTGATCCAGGTCTCCTTTCCTACCTACTTCAACCAACATGCCTCAACCTAATCGTCAGGCTTACTCAACATCATAGCCTTAAGCCGTTGTATCATTATCGTGGATTGTCCCTTATTTTTTTTTGCCCTAGGGGAAAACCCCCCCCCCCGAACCCCCCTTGACCCTTGTACTGATTGTGCTCCAGTGTTTCCTACCCTTAATTTTTTATGACTAGGTTAGGACACCATTATGTTTTGTATATTCACATTTTTGTTGTTTGTGGATGATCTTCAGTTTACAATGTGTTTTTGTATATGTTTGGAATTAATTGTATTAATGATTGATTTTGGAGTGTACCTATCCTTCTTGTTTTATGCTATGGATAGGGACCCCCCCCCCAGACGTTGTATGTATATAATTTTTGTAATTTATTTATAGTTTCTATTTAAGTAAATCCCAAAGATTTTACCTTACTTTTTACATGCTATTCTGTAATTTTTATTTATTTTAAAAACTTCAGTACTTTTAGTTTACTAACCATTCGTTTTTGTTTTTTTTTTTAAAAATTTATTTTTATAAATAAGTTAGTTTAAGTGGCTTAAATTTGTATGCTGTGATTTTGATTTACTTATATTTATATCCCGAATCATTTTAAACTATTTTTCATTATTTCCTTTTCCATCTTTTGTCTTGTTTCTGTTTTCTTCTGGAGTACTCTTTCATAGGCCGAACACCGAGCTGAGCCGCCAGAAAAGGGATTTTGACGAAGGAAAAAAAATCTATTTCTGGGGATGGGGATTGGCTCGGTCGCCCTATGAAAACCCCCCGTTTTTTATGGTTTGTTTTCCCCCCCTTGCAGGACCAATAATTTGTTTTATTTATTTTTTGTTTTAATTAAGGTATGTCCGCTAGGGGCGCCTGCTGTCCGTGGCGTGCCTCTAAGTAAGTAGTAGTAGAAAGCTGCATCGCCCGTTGGTATCAGCTTCTCTTCTTGGGGGGGTATTTCTGGTAGGGGAAGTTCTAATTGGTGTTTGGCTCCGGGTAGGTAGTTGTTCCACACTCGCCCCATATTTCCATACGAACACTTCCTTTTTTAAGAGTTAGGCGAGTCAAGTTTTTGTTACTGTAGTTTTCTTAATTTTTTGTTTTTCTCTGGTACTTTTTAGGCTAATTATACCTAAAAGAAAAGAATGATTTAATTAAGGTACTTTTCATAGGGGCGACGACGAGCCAATCAGCCTGAAATAGATTTTTCCTTCGTCAAAATCCCTTTTTGAAAATGTCTTTGAATTTAGTTTTAAAGGTGAAATTAGTTGAAAGACATATTTGGAGCTTGGCAACTAAAGTAGGCAGTTTATAAACATTGAAATATGTGGTCTTGGGGTTGGGTTAATTATTAAAGGTATGGTCAGTTTAAAAGTGATTTTTAAGGGGGGTACCATGGATAACACGGGCGTATTTACTTATCACGGGGTTTTTTGGTTTCTGGACCCTATCCCCCGCGGTTATCGAGGCCCTATTGTAACTTCCTGATGTCAGAAACTACTCCCCAAGTATTGTTTTATTTATTGACTTTTATTTTTTTGGTAACAATTTCAATAACATTTGGATATCTATCCCTCAAATTAGAGGGACTCATAATGTTGACTTTAAGTGCAATAAGTTCAAGACTCATGGATGTCATAACTAGTTCAGAGGTTTTTATTTTCTTGAAGACAGATTCTCTTATTTGATTCTGTTTCATGTTGCTTTACAAGAGCAATAAGGTTCTGGAAGCATCATTGATGTTGAGTGTTTTTTATTTGAAAGCTTTGAGGAGGTAACCTTTGGTCACATTTTACAATTCAATTTGTCTTGTAAAATAGTTTTTGAGTTGCATCTTCATTCTAATAATCTAACATATTGTAAAGGGAATAGCTTTTGTTTGCTATTTTTTTTCTCTCTGTCTCTCATGAAACCACATCTTCACATATTAATTAGCTTGTCTTATGTCAGGTATCGGGTGGAAGAGCAGACATCGCACCTGCACAGAACATCTCTGATGACAACTTTGCGGGTAAAATATTGGGAAAACGGGGCCTTATGGTAAATAAGCGTGTTAGAGAGGCAGATGAGAACTCTGGTATATCGTGTGTTAATTTGTCGCCTACCAGGAAAAGGATTCGAGTAGCAGGAAAGGTACTGTACTGTAAATGTTTGTTTCATAAGGACATATGATATTCTGATTTTTGCACTTACATTTTACTGCCATAGCAAAGAATTAAAAGTTTCAGATTCATTAGATTTGTATCTTAAGTAATTCTGATGTTTGCACTTACTTTTTGCTGGCAAAGCAAGGAATTAAAACTAAGTTTCCTTTACATTTTTATCATGTAATTCAGTTGTTTTATTTATGTAACTCACTAAGTAATTTCATAGCTGTATTTTCCACTTGTGTGGCAGCTTAAATGTGAAAATTGCTGTATCACTTCTATTGATTTTGGTGGTGACTAACCCGCTGACTGTTTTGAGTACAATAGAAACAACAGAGCAAAAGACCACTTGTTTACTGCTGGGTTTTGATGGTACATGGAATGTTTGGAGCATCTGTGTTTGTCTTATTACATCGTGATTTTGGGCCAGCCTTTGAGTAGTTGGTGAAGTATTCAGTTTTCGTGTAGCCTTAAATCTTAGAGAAGATAGTTTTTTTTTTTTTAAATAAATACCATTTGACAGTCATGTTGGACAAAGTACCTCCAGCATTAGGTATTGTAGGGAGGAGTGTAAAACCAGGTTGACCAAAGCCACTTCTGACTCGTACTATCTGCGCAAATTGTAGGGGACAAGTTTGTATGAAAGATTGGGACAAATGTTGGTGAAAGTTATGGTAATCTCACTTAGAAAAACTAGATAGCTAATAAAAGGAAGGCTTCCTCTAGAGTCTGAATTAGAGCTCGTAGTTTAGAACCCACTCTTAAATACAGGCAGTCCCTAGATATCAGCAGGGGTTTCCATTCCGATGGGCTTCATGATAAGCGAAAATACATTAAATAAAACACTTATGATTTATGGCGCCAATAACTGGATTTTGGTGCTGATAACCAGTTAATGGTGTGTGTGTTAAGTATGTATTAGTGCCCATAACTATTATGATTGCCAATAACCAGAAGTCTGGTTTATGGCACTGAAAATCACAGATTTTAGACAAATTGCCATAAAAACGGATTATCATTAACCGACTCTGCAATAACTGGGTACTACCTTTATAGTGTAATAGGTAATCGTGCAATAACCCGAGTACTACCTTTATAGTGTAGTTGATAATAGTGGCAATAACCTGGTACTACCTTTATAGTGTAGTAGATAATCGTGTCATTCTATCTTCCCCTGCTGTAGCCTTGTCCCCTATCATCAGTCCACCTAATATTATACCATTCACTCCTGTGCCCAGCTCAGTGGTTCCCAACGTTTTTCACTTCATCTCTCCCTCCATGAATTCTCAACCTTCTTCTTGCCCCTTTTCATTTTTCTCTAAAATTCCACCCCTCCATAAAAAAACCAAGAGGTAAAAAAAGGATAAAAAAAAAAAAAAAATGAAATGCTGATGAAGAAAATACCTTTGCTTTATTTATTAGAGCTAAAGTTTTTACAAACTTGGCAATTATAAGTCCAGATGAGGTGAAAAAAACCTCCTCCCAAGAGGAAAGAGTGGAAACTTTGCAATGTTCCCTCTTCTTACAAAACGACCTCCACTACGACTTAGGCCGAGCCCGACATTCCTGGCAGGGATTCATCAACGTACAAAGATGAGCTCTGCACGTACTGCAAGTTGTGTAGGGATCTGTAGTTGACGACTGCAAAAACCTAGAGCACTGGACCTCTGGAATACACATGCATTGACGAGGCTGTGAAGACTCGAGGGAAGCCATACCAACAAATACACATTCTCAACACTGAAAAAAACAGAACAGAGGCAGAAAAAATGGGCTTGGGAGGAGAGGAAAGCCTAAGCATCTACTCCCCAAGACGGTTAGGAAAAGAGTGGTGTGTCATGAGGTTTGAATGTGTGGTTTCTGACTAACTTTCACCTCATTCTCACAGGCGTCGCCAGATCTCTCAGACTGCTTTACAGTCAGAGATTGTTTAAACCAGTTACCATCTGCCGCTTGGAAAATATCCTATTGTTAAGACCTCAGGTTTGTTAGCTATGAAAAATACAAATTGGTATAAAACTTTGTCATTTTTTGAAGTAAAAACTTAAGTTACACCATGAGTGACATTTGTCACAAGAAGCTAGTGAAGTAAAGATTTTATGACTTACTACATACTTTTATGACTGGGTTTTATTGTTAACTTTGATTTGATTCTGTTTCAGAGTGCTCCAGAAAAGAGCCCTAGTGATGATGGAAACTCTCCACCCCATCAGGAAGGACAACCTGACAAATCTGTAAATAACAAGCCTAAGATAAGGTAAACTTCTTGTCATATTTTTTATTGTTTTCGTTATGATAACTTCAGTGTCTTTCCTTGGAAGTAGGGACTTTCCCTATATTTATTGTTATGTCGTGACAAACATTTGTTACAAGAAGTGAGTTAAAGTGAAGATTTTTGTACTTACTACGTTACTTTTATGAGTAGGTGTTATTGACAATCTCTGATATCTTTTGTTTCAGAGTGGCCCAGAAACAAGAAAATCCCTGAGGCGTGTTGATGTTAGTAAGGGTTTGCTGGATGCAAATCCTCCATCCCATGAGGAAGGAGAACCTGATAAATCTGCATTTAAGGACTCTGAAAAGGTAACCTTAACCTTTGTCACGTATTAAAATGAATTTTTCCAAATAAAAAGTACTCCTACCTTGATTCTAATCCTCAATCCCCCCTCGTTGTGGGACCACCTTGACAGGGTTAGTGGGCCCTTGAAGCCGAGAATTAGTTGCCATGTTTGAGTCCAAGAGTGTCATATATATTTTGATGTATTTATTTGGGAGTATTATTTTGCAATTTTCCACTTATTGTAAAATTTATCTGACCTGACAAATAGGAAAAGATATAGCTGGGAATGGGTCTAAATCTGAAGTTAAATAGTGGACCATCAATTGCCCGATAATGTTTGGATCTGAGTTTTGGGTGGAACTATTCTGCAGGACTGGATCATGGATTCCAGGGGGATAACGGTTCTGGTATAGTACTCGAGGCATACCCATAATGTGATTAGTGTTGAAGTGATTGTATTCTTGTAATACTCTCAAGTCCCATCAAGTGGGTTTGCCAACATGGTCATTTTAACCTTTGTAGACTGAAGTACCTTCTCATGTCATATTTGAAAATGAAAGGGTACTTGTACATCCTTTCCAGAAAAGACCAATGCAGTGATATTGTTATAAGACTTGTAGAGTGTTCATGTGTATGTTCTCTTACCTGCTTTTCTCTTCTAGATGATTCGTTCTGCAATCTGTTTCTATGTTTTATGTGGATAAATTTGTAGTTCTGGATTGGTAATATCAGTCTCTGAGGAGTGTTTAAGCGAGACGAACCACCGAGTTTGTTTCTTTACTATTGCAAAGAATACAAGTTGCAACTTATGAAAAAAAATCTGATTAGGATCGTTAAAATGACTAAGTGCTCTGGCAAAGTATTGCATCTTTACAAAATAAACTGGAATTTTTGACATATATTTATGGCAGCAAATGTTGGTGCCAAAGCCTGATGATAGGTCAGCGCAACATTGAATAAAGAAAGACAGGTAATAATGAACATCTCAAAGGGCACCTGGGATTCATATATCATAGATAAAATCTCTCTTCCAGCAATGCTAAAGAAGGTTAAAGAGAAATTATCAGCAGAGGTGACCTAGTACTAAAATGGCTACCTGTGGATTTCTCTTGGTTTAAATACTGCCTATTGTGGAACTTTCTTATTCGTTACTTACCTGAAGAGAGAGACAGCAGTCTCTAAAAGTTGGCAATCTGCTCCTGAGAACCCACAAGATGCTAACTACCATATTGGGATTTATATTCTGTAGTAGGCCACGATAAAAAAAAATGTTGGCAGTCTTTGTGGGAGGATATTTTAACCAATCTAGAAATGCGCAGTATTGTATCATCAGTCTCCCCTTGGTCATATACCTATCTGCCAAGTAGATAGGAAACGATGTTGTGCAGATTGAGGATTGGCTGTACAAGATTCACTCATGAGTTTTAGATGTCCCATGAAAATCCTCCATTTTGTGGGAACTGTGAGACATTTGCTGATTGAATGTCTCAGACTTAGGAATTTGAGACATAGGTTCCTATTTTGTGGATGTGACAGGGAAGGTAATTTTGTTCTAGCTACAATTGTGAGAAAGATATAATATAGATCAGTTATGTATCTATGTGGGAGATGCGCCGCCTCAACAAAATTTAGATTATACATAGATTATGTGAGAATTTATATTTGGTTAGATATTTTTATATAAAATTTATTTTAAATTTTATTTTGTTCCATTTAAAATGATTTTGGTGTGACTCCAGGTTTAACCCTTAAACTCCGAGCCGGTATTTCCGAAAGTGTCTCCCATATGCCGGCGGCATTCAGGAGTGAGCCCCGAAGCGGAAAGTTTAAAAAAAATAAAATCATAGTACGATTAGTTTTCAAGATTAAGAGTTCATTTTTGTCTCCTTTTTTTGTCATTGTCTGAAGTTTAGTATGCAACCATCAGAAATGAAAAAAAAATATTTATAAATATTGGAATATATGACCGCGAAAAAAAATTTCATATATAATTGAATACAAATCGTGCTGTGAGCAAAATGGTTAAAGCTAATGATTTAATTATTTTGTCGATGTATTGTTCACTAAATTGCTATGTTTTTGGTATCTAACAAATATTATCACAATATGATGCATGAATTCGTAACGCACTAATGTAAAAAAAAAAAAAAAATTGTTTTCAAATATTCACCATAAATTGAAATATTGTGCGAGACTTACCTTTTGTTGCAAAATGAAGGTAATTGATTGACCATTACTAGACTGTAAGTGTTGTAGCTTACAATTGCAGTTTTCAACCATTTCGGTCCGAGTTAAACGTGGCTGAAGGTAGAATTTTTTTTTATTTACTTATTTATATGAAAATATGTCAAAACTGATAAAAGCTATAACCATGAGATATTTTTTTTTGTTGTATTCTACATGAAATTGTGCACATTTTCTTATATAAAACTTATATAACAGTTAATATAAATTGGTGCAAATATTATGACAATCGGACGAAAAAATTTCTGATTTTTTCGGAAGAGTTTTCGTGCTGGCGTAAGGAAAGTTTTTTTTTTTTTTTTTTTTTACAAATATTCACCATAAATCAAAATATTGTGCTAGAGACTTCCAGTTTGTTGCAAAATGAAGTTAAATGATTGAATATTACTAGAATATAAGAATTTTAGCTTACAATTGCGTTTTTCGACCATTTCGTTCGAGTCAGAAATGACCCAAGGTTTAAATTTGGCACTTATCATTATTTATATGAAAAAATGTCAAAACTGATAAAAGCTACAACCATGGGTTGTCTTTTGTTGTATTTTACACGTAATTGCGCACATTTTCATATATAAAACTTTATGTAACGGCTAATATAAAACTGTGCAAAACATTACGACAATCCGACAAAAGAATTTCTGATTTTTTTGGAAGAGTTTTCGTGCTGGCGTAAGGAAAAAGTTTTTTTTTTTACAAATATTCACCATAAATCAAAATATTGTGCTAGAGACTTCCAATTTGTTGTAAAATAAAGTTAAATGATTGAATATTACTAGAATGAAAGAGTTTTAGCTTACAATATCGTATTTTGACCATTTGGGTCGAGTCAAAATTGACTGAAGGTTGAAAATTTGGCACTTATTGTTATTTACAGGCGGCCCTCGGTTAGCGGCAGGGGTTCCGTTCCTGGCCACCGACGCTAAGCGATTTTCGACGCTGAGCAATTTTAAAGCCTACGGCCGCCGCACACCTTCTTTCGAAACCCTAGACCAGTCAAAGGCGCCGTAATCCCACAACGGCGCAATAAGTAAAATTATATTTGTTCATGAAACTTACCTGTCAGATATATATATAGCTGTATTCTCCGACGTCCGACAGAATTTCAAAACTCCCGGCACAGCAGTGGGCGGCCAGGTGGTTAGTACCCATTCCCGCCGCTGGGAGGCGGATATCAGGAATCATTCCCATTTTCTATTCAGATTTTTCTCGTCGCGGTAGTGAAAACACCTGTTTCCACTACCTCCGCCTAGGATTTTGAAACTTCATTAGCCGCTTAAGTATCCTACTAATTTTTTTGAATGATTGACTTGGATTTTGTGGCTAGGCATACGCTATCATAAATTAATTAAAAATTTTTTATTGCATATGATGTCTGAATCTAGTTAGCCTAGTTTCAGATTTTGTTGTCTGCAACGGGTAAGGGGAGGCTACCGAAACCTTCGGTAGACACTCGTTTAGTATACATGTTTTCTTTGTTGAGAGATCAATGTAACTAGTGTAATGTTGACTGATTCCGAAAGAGACGTATGATTCGTAGTACGCAAATTAGAGCGTGATAGAATCAGGAGGTTTCCTCCACAGTACCAGTAGACTTTATTTTGCCTAACCCTGTGGTATGGCTTACGGGCCTAGAGGAAGTTCTGTGAGAAGTAATGCCCTTTTCTATTATTGTGGATACATCAAGTAAGCTTGAAAAAGTGCTCGCTCTCCAATCAGTGTTGTGAGTGTAGTGATGTTGATTTTGCCCCTAGTGTTGTGGAGGGGGCGTCAGATCGTCCTATAACGCCTCTAGGTCTAAACCTCTGTCGGACTCCCAGGACCAGGGAGGGGCAAGTTGAAAAACCGAAGGAGGGTTACGGGAACCCCCCCACCGATCTGGCGTCCCTTCTGGCAGGATAAGGCTGCCAAAGATCGTGCACGTGCACGAATCATGAAAGATTGCTTCTCGTCCTCCGAGGCGTCCTCCCCGCAAGGTTGGAGCTCTTGGAAGGACTCGCGCCCTCTAAGAAGCTTTAGAGAAGAGGACGCTTCACGTCCTCTCTCTCGTCAGGAGGGAACGTCAGATCCGCCCCATAACGCCTCTAGGCCTGGACCTCTGTCGGGACTCCCAGGATAGGGAGAGGGCATGTCGAAAGCCGAAGGAGGGTTACGGGGAACCACATCGATCTGGCGTCCCTTCGGCTTGACTTAATATCGATAAGCGTGACAAAGACGCAAAATGTCGCACAGGCGGCTGTCGTCTTGGTCAAGAGATTAAAAATGTCCTTAAGGCAGGACCCTCACAAGGACGCCTTTCGAGACATTCAATGCTCTATCGAGAGGAAGACTTCGTTTGCACTTCCTCCATCTAGACTGAAAGGGAGAGCTGGGATCTGGTACGAAACAGGAGAAGAAGAAGCAGGATTGAAAGCACCGTCTTCGTCTCAAGGAGATTCGCCAATTTGGTGGACGCTCCAAGGAGGTCTTATTTGTCATCGGCTAAGGTTTTCCTCCTCCCCTCATGGCGTTATGTATACGTTATGTGACGTTCGCTTTACTACGAAACGGGATATTGTTTCAAGCTCATAAGATTGACGTCCGGCAAGCTGATTTGCATAGTCAAATAGCTCGCCAAGACGCATCTTACTCGTCCCTAAGGGACGCTCTGTCAGCGACAGAGATGACACTGGACAGACTATCCTAGTTTTCGACAGAGAAGGGCAAAGATTCCTCATACCCAAGAACACACAGCGTCCTTTTAAATGCCCTTCTGCAGTGTCGATGACCGTGACAAAGACGCAAGATGTCGCACAGCCGGCCGTCGTTTTTGTCAAGAGTGGCGAACGTCTGAAGACTCGTCCTGATGACGATCACCGTACTTATGCTTAAGCAGTGTGCGGCTCTCGGACGCTTTTCGGGTGGCCTTTCAGAAGACGCTCGACGTCATAAAACATTGATAAGCTTTTTTGGAAGACGCTCGATGTCTTACACATCTGGACGCTCGCCAGGACGCTAGCGAGGACGCTCGCCAGGACGCTAGCGAGGACGCTTTTGAAGACGCTCGGCATCCTACACGTCATGACGCTCGGTATGAGCACTTGCCAGGACGTTCTTCAGAACGATAGGCGTCCTACGCATCAAGACGTTCGGCAGGATTCCTGCAAGAACGCTCTTCAAGAGAGCGTCGTCGAAGTAGAGGAAGGAGTTTGGTCTCGTCAAGATGTCTACTTCTCTTTCTACGAAGGGAGCGTTCAAGAGAATCCATCACTTGATGAATTCCAGGAAAAATAAAACTGTAAGCAGATTTCGGTGTCATAAACGCCTCGTCTGCTTTCGGGATTGCGCTGCCGAAGGGGAACATTAAGGTCATTCCTGTCGTAAGCCCAGTCTCTAATCAGGAATCCTGCCCCTTCCTCGATTTCTGCGGGAATCGGGAAGGCTATATGCTCGAATTCCTGGATTACTTTCCGTCATGCAATTGGGTTAGTTCTCATTGACAAAGTTCTTAATAACATTTTATCGCATAAGCGGATAAGTAACAAAATTTCGAAAGAGCTCTCATCATTAGTCAGAGGCTCATCCAGGAAAAAGACTTATACTACGTCCATGAAGTCTTATGTCAAATATCATAAGAAGCTTGAACTTTCCTTTTCGATCTTCGGTTCTCACTTGAGGATTTCCATTTGAATAATATTATTCCTTTTCTTGGCAAAGAGAATGAAGACAGTCGATTTCCATTCTCTCTCTCTTCCTCGTCGAGGAAAGAATGTAGTAGAGAATTAGATGTTCAAGTGACTGCAATACTTAGGTATTTTATCTTCGCGTCATATTACTAATGTAAAGTTCAAGTCATATACGCATATCGTGGTTACCTCTACAGATGGCAACCGAAAGGACTCTTATTTTAAGTGTATTTAATCGGTCCTTCCTGCAAACTTCCAGGAGTTTCCGGTGTAAGGACAATGCTTGAAGGTATTGTTACAACAACACCAACTCAGCTTCTGCATGTAGCGAATTATGTTTCGCTTAAATGCCTGCTGAGAATTTTCTTATGATCGATAATAGTAACGAACCTATTTCCTTCGTAGAAGAGAGTAGCTGGTAACTCAGGCAGAATAGTGCGAAACGAGAGTTGCTGTCATTGTGGATGACGCAGTATATTTAACGGTACTCCCGGCAACTTTCCAGGAGTTTCCGATTTAACATTTGGTTAATTAAGCGTAATGTTACGACAAACACAAAATCAGCTTCTGTATTAGCGAATTCTGTTTCGCTTAGATATGCCAACTTGAGAGTTTCTGTTCAAATAATGGAAAATCTATTCCTTAGATGAATAGAATAGCTGGCAACTCGGCATAAGACTGCGAGAAGGTGAACATAAGCTGCTGCCTGTAACTGTCACCAACTCAGTGTTAGGTAGCTCGTTGTACTGCTCAGTCGGTTACGTCTCTCTCTCCCGCGGGATTGATTTACGAACCGTATCTCTGCCCTACAATCATGACTTTGCCTCGGGTTGAGGGGATTTCTGGTAATCATGAATAAACGACTTCCTTTTGCTAAGAAATTTTCAACAGAGATATCTCTTAGACATGTTCGGCGCTGCTTACCGCACTGTAACAGAATTCTGTACGAGTCTACCGCAGCATAGCACTATAATAATGCTCTCCGCTTATGCAAAGCGCAGCCTTATTAGGGAAGGAAGCATGCTTAGTGAGGGAATGGATGAGTCTGCTGGGGACCATTTCCTCGCTGGAGAAGCTTGTTTCCCTGAATAGACTGCAATTCAGACCTCTACAGTTTTTCCTACAGGAGAACTGAAATAACATCAAAGATCTAGAGATAATTCTAAACGTCTCTCAATGGGTTTAAGGATCACCTCAGTGATAATGAGAGGGAGCCAGGCTCCGGACAGAGGTCCTGGCACATAATCTAAAAGAATTGGAAGCAATTTGGTTGGCTCTCCAGTTCCTCGAAGAGTGAGGTTTTGGTCGAGTGGTCCAAATCATCTCAGATAATTCCGCAGCTCTCTCATATCCCAAGAAAAGAGAGATGGTTATCGGCATAGGCACGGAACGTAACGATCTGTAAGAGGTTCGTTACACGATTGCACGTCCGTGCGGATCTTCTCGATCGACGGCAGCAACTACTGACTTTTGACTTTTGAGTAATCCTCGCTTAGAAGTATGTCGAGAGTTGTGGAGACTTTGGGACGTCCTTTCGTAGATTTTGCAATATTGAAGACGAAGAAGCTTCCTCTACGTTGCGCCCTTATTCTCGATCCGAGAGCGGTAGCAATAGACGCCATCCTATAGTATGGAATGGGATAGTTGGTTAGCCCTTTTCCCCTATTCAAAAGCTTAGGAAATGTAATAAGATAATCGCTGGCGTCAGAGGGAGTGAGAAAGACGCTGATCGCCCCATGTTGGCCTTCGAGAGGCTGGATTCACAGAGGTCACGTCCTTCAGAGAGCACTTTCCAAGGACCCTTCCCGAGAGAATCGGTCTACTCTAACAGCCTCACTTCGAGAGGTACCTAAAATCTCTCCGCTCTGAGTCTGAATGCGTTCAGACTGTCAGAAGCGAGAGGATCTTCAAGATTAATTGCAAGTCTCATTGCCAAAGCAAAGCAGTGCTGCATATCTTGCAGTGTACCAATCGGAGTGGGCCGTTTCTGGACATAGGGCAGGAAGAATGACTGTTCCTCTACCTCTGACCTCTGTGAATGACTTACCAGCCTTCCCATTCCGTTCTGAAGTATGGGATAAGCTAACAGTCCCAACGATTGTAGAATACGGAAATATGTTGTTGACGGCCTCTAGGCTCAGAGATTCGGATCTGTCAAACAACAAAGCCCTTCACGATCTTTGAGGTCTGCGGAAATCTTGATGGAACTTAGACGTAGTCTGAAGTTCTGATGTCAAAGCATTTCGAACCTCTCCTTTCTGTAAACTTAATACACGTGACCAGAAAGGCTAATTTTCTAACCACATCTAGCTACGGCAATGAGGGTTAGTGAGGTTTTGAGCCATCATCAGAGGTTTTGGCTTTAGAGGACATAATTCGGTGTCCTCTAAGCCTTCCGTTCTTGCTAAGAACGAAAACCCGTCTAACCCTTGGCCCAGAGGCCTGGAGATCAAGGGGATGGCACAAATTATTGGGCAAGAGCCACAGAGAGTCCTGTGCCCTGTCGGGGCTCTCAAGTTTTATCTTGATAAAACTAAAGAAAGTCAAGGTCATTCGGACAATCTGCGGTTGTTCCGTAAAAAGACCAGACTTGCCCATGTCGAAGAACGCCCTGGCGTTATTTTAAGGAGTCTTTTCTAAGAGGCTCATTCGTCATGTTTGAACAAAGATTTGAAACCTTTTAAAGTAAGTGCTCACGAGGTGAGGGCGCGGCCTCGGAAGCATTTCAACAGAGCATGACACTCAGTAATATCCTGAGTGCCACGTTTGAGCGAAGCAACTCTGTGTTCGCTTCACACTCCCGACGGGATGTGAAGACGACATATGAGATCTGCGAGTCGCTAGGACCATACATATCCGTAGAAATATTATTGGAGGCAGGAAGCAGCACGAATCCTATCCTATAGAAAAAGGGATAGGTGTGCTTTTAACTTTGAAGGGTTGGTCGCTTGAGGCGCTTTCCCTTTCGTTAGCCTAGAAGTTATGGGACTAACTTCGATAGGTTGGTAGGTCAGGTGGTGGTTTTAGCTTCGTTGCCCCTCACAGTATGGTCAATATGGTCTAGTCACATTGTGGTCACGCCCCCGTTGACAGATCATCTAGAGCGCACCAAACTACACAGGTCACTACCTTGTTGGCAACTCTAGTAAAGCAAAAGCAGACTTCGGTGACAGTAATCAAGAAGTCAGCTATGCTAACAGGTAAGGAATCAAGATGTCAATCATCTGCACTTGAGGTGTTTCCTAAATCCTTCTATTCTGTCCCTTCCCACCTCCAATGGTGGGATTCAGTATATATATATCTGACAGGTAAGTTTCATGAACAAAATGTTATTGTTATGATACAATAAAGTTGTTCATACTTACCTGGCAGATATATATAATTAAAGTACCCACCACCACCTCCCCTCAGGGGACAGTGGTATGAAAAATCTGAATAGAAAATGGGATGATTCCTGATATCCGCCTCCCAGCGGCGGGAATGGGTACTAACCACCTGGCCGCCCACTGCGTGTGCCGGGAGTTTTGAAATTCTGTCGGACGTCGGAGAATACAGCTATATATATATCTGCCAGGTAAGTATGAACAAACTTTATTGTATCATAACAATAACATTTTATGCAGTATAGTACAATAGAATTTACTGCACAGTACATGTGGGTGTCTAGAGTATGTAAAGATATAATAAAGTTTATACAGTGTTCAGGTAGCTGTAGTGTTCAGGTTACGATCATTAGTCTTACGATAGTTCGATTTTATGAGAGATCAAATTACAATGGCCTAACTTTATACATCTGCTAGTTACATAAAGTTCAATTAACAGCAAAAGAGAATGATGGAAGTATGGTTTAACTTTATACTCGTTGCATGAACGTGTACAGCCATGAACAACCGACAGCCATAAACAACCGAACGAGAAAAGACTTTTTTTTTTATTTTTTTTTATTTTTTTTATTTTTTATTTTTTATTTATCTCTCTCTCTCTCTCTCTCCTCCTCCTCCCTCTAAGTACAACCGAACTGGATAACATCTGTTTGGCTTGTATTTCGATCATCGTACTACAGTGCAACATTACCGTATTTGTTATAAATGGCGTTATGTATAGAATAGAACTGAGATATCTTAATGTAATAACTTTATTCGCTATAGATCAGAGGTAAATATAGATTTAAAGATCAATCGGGAAATATACCGTTAAATTTAAACCTAGTTATAACTGAAGCTGAGAAAACTGTTCAAGCTGCTAATGACTATTATCGTACATCGGCAATAAGGATAAAACTGCAGTAAACGTCTGCCATCACACACAACTGTAGATAAAATTGTGATTAAATCATTTTAATCAAAACTACTGTGCTTGAAAGAACACATTTTACTGTTGGTTTCACGCCGATATAAGACAAATAACGTAAATTCGTATTACGATGATATAAAGGATTATTGCGAACGGAATCACATAATTTTTTACGCAGTAAACATGCCGCCAACGTAATCTGTTAACGAAAAAAAAAAGTAGTTTACATTCAACAACGACATATTCATAAATATTTCCACCTAAAAACACGCTGTATAAGGAAAAATAACTTTGTCTCATATAAGTCAAGTATATATATATTCGTTTATGCTAACTAGAAGCAAGAGCATTCGCTCAGAATTGCGTTATGGTGAAACAAACTCGTATTCATCAGCTGATTTCAAACCAC
The DNA here is from genome assembly GCF_015104395.2 of Macrobrachium nipponense. NCBI lineage: Eukaryota > Metazoa > Arthropoda > Malacostraca > Decapoda > Palaemonidae > Macrobrachium > Macrobrachium nipponense. Next base: position 46,044,626 of record NC_087220.1, on the reverse strand, counting down.
AACATTGGGCGCTCTGCGTAATACGGGCTTAAGTTTGCCTGCCTTAGTATTTTAGAATACAATAATATAAGAATACATACAATATTCTTGGATACAGTGAAATAATGTATAAATTTTTAAAGGATTTATGGAAAAGATGCCTAATTAACCCTCTTACGCCGGAGCCCTAAAAATCAAAACGTCTCCCGTATGCGGGCCGGTGGTTTGGAGTGAGCGCGGAAGTGGAAAAAATAATTTTTTCAAAAAATTACAGCGCGCGTACTTTTGAAGATTAAGAGTTCATTTTTGGCTCCTTTTTTTTGTCATTGCCTGAAGTTTAGAATGCAACCATCAGAAATGAAAAATAATATCATTATCATATGTAAATAATGCGATATATGGTAGCGAAAAAAAAAACAAAAAAAAATTCATACATAATTGTATTCAAATCACGCTGTGCAGAAAACGGTCAAAGCTAACCAGTTACTTTTTTTTGCGTTGTATTGTACACTAAATTGCGATCATTTTGATATATATACATTGTAAAACAATAAAAGCAACACCGGAAAAAATATTATCACAAAATGATGTACGAATTCGTAACGAGCGGACGTAAAAAATGTTATTTTCAAAAATTCACCGTAATTCTAAATAATGTTCTAGAGACTTCCAATTTGTTTCAAAATTAAGACAAATGATTGAATATTACGATACTGTAAGAGTTTTAGATTAGAATTGCAGATTTCGACCATTTCGGACGAGTTAAATTTGACCGAAATGTCGAAATTTTTAATATATATATTTTTTTATATGGACATATTTCGAAGATGAAAAAGCTACAACCTTCAATTATTTTCTATTGTATTTTTCATGAATTTGCGCACATTTTGATATATGAAACTCTATAAAAAGGCTAATATGAAAAAGGAGCAAATATTAGGATAATGCCATGTACGTATTTCGGAGACTTGCGGCCGCGAATCGGCGCGCGGAGTGAAGGTAAATATATTTTTTCAAAATTTCACCATAAATCACAATATTGTTTTAGAGACTTCAAATTTGTTTCAAAATGAAGAAAAATGACAGAATATTACTAGGCCGTAAGAGTTTTATGCTTACAATTGCGTTTTTCAACTATTTCGGTAGAGTCAAATTTGACCGAAGAACGTGTTTTTTTCTATTTATCGTGATTTATATGCAAATATTTCGAAAAAAGAGAAAAGCTACAACCTTCAATCATTTTTAAATGTATTCTACATGAAATTACGCACATTTTCATATATAAAACTTTATGTAACAGCTAATTTTAAATGGTGCAAACATTTCGACAATCGCACAAAAAAAATTCTGATTTTTTCGGAAGTTACCGCGCGAACGTAATGTTTTTTTTTTTTCATAAATTCACCATAAATCGAAATATTGTGCTAGAGACTTCCAAGTCGTTGCAAAATGAAGGTAAATGATTGAATATTACTAGAATATAAGAGTTTTAGCTTTACAATGCGTTTTTCGACCATTTCGGTAGAGTCAAGTTGACCGAAAGTTGAAATTTTTGCACTTAACGTTATTTATATGAAAATATTTCAAAACTGATAAAAGCTACAACCATGGTTGTTGTTGTATTGTGCATGAAATTGCGCACATTTCCATATATAAAACTTTATGTAACAGCAAATTTAAAAGGGTGCAACATTAGGACAATCGCACGAAAAAATTTATCGGAAGAGTTATCGCACGAACGTAAGGAAAAAGTTTTTTCATAAATTCACCATAAATCGAATAGTGCTAGAGACGTCCAATTTGTTGCAAAATGAGGCAAATGATTGAATATTACTATAAATGTAAGAGTTTTAGCTTACAATTGCGTTTCTCGACCATTTCTGTAGAGTCAAAGTTGACCGAAGGTTGAAATTTTTTGCACTTATCGTTATTTATATGAAAATATTTCAAAACTGATAAAAGCTACAATCATGAGTATATTTAGTTGTATTGTGCATGAAATTGCGCACATTTTCATATATAATACTTCATGTAAAGGATAATTTAAAAATGGTGCAATAATTATGTCAAAGTGACGAAATAATTTCCGAGATGTGTCACTGATACTTTTTAGTGCGATAAGAAAGAAATTCGCGCTTGCGCGCCTGCGTAGCGATTGTAAACAAAACAACGCCTGATCCGTGAACTCCCAGCATCCCCCAAGGCGCGTGATACAAAAGTTTTCGGCTGGTAGGCCTATAAGTATTTTCCGCGAATTTTTAAAAAAACTTTTTTGAGCCGACGTATGATAACGTCCAATCGGCATACGGGAGACATTTTGACTCGAACGTTTAATACGTCCAATCGGCGTAAGAGGGTTAATAAAATAATGCAATGCATTTTTCGGAACTGGCGGACAAGAACGAACATAAAAAACCATCCCTGACAACGTGGAGCGTAGTTACAAAGTCTGCCTTTATTTTTATTTTATTTCTGTACAAAAATGAAAATACCTTTACGTAATATATTTTCATACACATTTTAAACATAAAAGCATAAACATTTGAAAAATCGACACATCGATCGCTAAATTTGCACTCTTTTTAACTTGATATTTTCGGAAGAGCGGTAGACGGCGGCATACAAGAACGAACTTGAAAAAAACATCGTAGTCGATAACTTGAAGGGGAGTTTCAAAAGCTGCCTTTTTATCATATTGCTGCACAGAAATAAAAATACCCTATTCGTAATACATTTTCATACACATTTTAAAACATAAAAGCATAAACATTTATAAAATAGACACATCGATCGCTAATTTGCACTTTTTTTAATTATATTTTCGGAAGAGCGGCAGGCGGTGGCTCACAAGAAAGAACATGAAAAAACATCGTATTTGATAACGTGAAGGGCAGTTTTAAAAGCTGCCTTTGTATCATATTTCTGTACAGAAATAAAAATGCCTTTCAGGTAATACATTTTCATACACATTTAAACAAAAGCATGAACATTTATGAATCGACACATCCATAGCTAAATTTGCACTTATGTAACTCGATATTTTCGGCATAGAACAGCGTCAGAGGCATATATTTTACCCTAATACCTACGTAATAACTCTCCATAAAATTTTGTTAATATAATTTGCGTAACCTTTATGGTCTGAACGGCATTTCTACATATGTATGAACTCGTTAGACAACGGCGCTAGCGGCGCTGTTAACTGAAATTTGTGCCGTAAAGATACCTTTTAAATGCCTTATTTTTTTAATGAATATTTTTGACGACCGCCGTAAAACCAATTCGCCGTTGAGTGATTGCGCCGTTAACCGCGGGCCGCCTGTATATGAAAATATTTCAAAACTGATAAAAGCTACAACCTTTGGTTATTTTTTTTGTTGTATTCTATATGAAATTGCACATATTTTCATATAAATCCTTATGTATCTGCTAATATAAAACGGTGCAAACATTACAACAATCAGACGAAGGAAATCATGATTTTTTTCGCCAGTTACCGTGCGGCCGCAAGGATAATGTTTTTATTTTTTCAAAAATTCACCATAAATTGAAATATTGTGCTACAGACTTCCAATTTGTTGCAAAATGAAGTAAAATGATTGAATATTACTAGAATATAGGAGTTTTAGCTTACAATTGCATTGAAAGTTGACCGAAGGTTGAAATTTTTGCACATATTGTTTTTATATGAAAATATTTCAAAACTGATAAAAGCTACAACCATGGGTTATTTTTTGTTGTATTTTACCTGAAATTGCACACATTTGCATATATAAAACTCTATGTATCATCTAATATAAAGTGGAGCCTAAATTATGTTAAAGTGACGAAATGATTTCTGAGATGTGTCGCTGATGCTTTTTGGTGGAAGAAGAAAGAAATTTGCGCCTGGGTAACGCTTTTAAACAAAACAACAAGCTGAACCGTGAACTCCCAGAATCCCTCAAAATGTGATTCAAAAGTTTTGCCCAGTAAGCCTATAACTTTTTTTTCCGCAATAAAAAAAAATGATTTTGTCTACGTATCATATGTCAATTAAGCACCTAACAGACAATTTTATTCGATGGTTAATAAGTCTTAATAGGCGTTTTAGGGTTAATAGACACAATCAATCAATTTATCTATACAAAACCTTGACAGTTAGAAGGCTGATATTTGCACCCAGACTTTTTCTAAAAAAAAAATCCCTTGAAATTTACAATATAACAAATGAACAGTAATTAGACCTCTGGTATCTTTATTTTGCATAAAATTCACACCTACCATCCCCACGCAAAATTTGCCAATTAATTTGCAAATAATTGTAAAGGGTACATTGATATTGTTTGAAAATTAATAAATCACTTTTCTACCATACAAAAATATGCATATCAGTAAGAGAGAAAGAGGGAGGGAGAGAATTATTATTTTTTATTATTTGATATTTAATTTTATTAAAGTTTAATACAATATTAATCAGTTTTAATATTTGAAAGTTACATTTCTGTATCATAAGAATGTATTTAGTCATGAAAACAACATCAAAACACACTAGTTAGTGAATGTTTATTCACAGAACAGTGTGCGAGTGAGCTAGTCCCCCCTCAAATAATTTTTCAGATTAGTTCCCCCCAAAAAATCCACGAGAGTGCGAATCTGAAGAAAGCAAATACAGTCAACTATATAGCCATAATAGTTAATGTAAGTCAGTTAACAGGCGTCAGTCCTATTATAATGGCAATCTCAGATTGAATGAAAGGGTAATTGGAAATTTGGAAAGAATCATTTGCCTCTTATTTGATAGTTTGCCTAAATTAAATCATAAAGTGCAATTTTGTTTATATTTATTGAACAGAATAGTTTATTTTGTATCTTGAAGTATAGTGGGCCCTCGCTTAGTCGTGGATCAGCAACAAATGCATAAACAGATTCACATAATGATATTAACTGACAGTAAAGGTAATAAAACCATTCTCACCTTATATATTATTGGCATATCTTAATAATATATAGCCTATTCATGGAATAATCCCACATCATTGACATCAACTTGTAGTTGAGCGGCCAGCAGAAATGTAAACATCGAGTTACACTTAACAGCACCTTTGTCATTCTTAACCTTTTAGAAATGTTGATAGTAGTAGTGTAATTACAGTAGCAATAACATTTAGGAAAACATTAATTTTCAATTCGAACTTCATTATTGTTTTGGTATAACGCAATCAACTTCTCTGAACACTGCAGTCATACAAACGATAATTGTCATTGATTATTGTATTGCTGTTTGCGATCGGCGACGAAGCTTAAACGTAGTAAAACCATTTTTACCTTATATATTATTGTCATATATATTCATAATAAGACGCATATCTTATATATTATTGGCATATCTTCATAATAAAAAGCCTCTTCAAGGAATAATTCCTTGGGGAATGCATTTTTCAAAAGACAAAAATACACACTACATGTTTACAGCATGCAACGATTATTTTGAGGTGATTACATTAATATTACAGTATGGTACTCTAAGCAGTACAGTAACTATTTTTTTTTATCATAAATGTATATTCATTCACGAAAAAAATACGTATGACCACCATGTCGTCACCAAACCTAGTCTCGTTCGTACGTACTATCTTTACACAGTGTAATAGTGGTTACACCGTTCTACAAACTACCGATGTATTTTATGTAAGTATCCTCTAAATTCTGTCATAAATCACTTTACTTACTTTTTTTGTGGAGCCCAAATACTACGTATATCACGGAAAATTAGCGAAATCACGAATTTTATCATAAAGCAAGATTCACTAATTATTGTGTTTTCTTCTTCTTTTCATGACTAAATGCATTTTTAGGATACACTCATTTACAATGTTCAAGTACTATGAATGTAAATAGCAAAATTCTCTCTCTCTCTCTCTCTCTCTCTCTCTCTCTCTCTCTCTCTCTCTCTCTCTCTCTCTCAGAAATATTAAATAAAAGAACAAAATAATCTTTTATTCTTTGTGATTTACGGAACTGCTTCAATACAACTTTTAAAGTTGACTCAATGATTATCATTATAACAGTATACAAGAAAATATCACTATGCGTTCATTTCCTATCACCATAAAAAGTATTTAAAATACAAATTTCATTATGTTTTTCTCGAGCTAAGCTAGTAACCGTACGCTCGTCCTAAGCTGCTCTCTCAAGCTATTCAACAGTTACTCTCATCCCAAGCTGCGCTCTCTCTCTCTCTCTCTCTCTCTCTCTCTCTCTCTCTCTCTCTCTCTCTCTCTCTCTCTCATGAAATAGGAATTACTGTATCATAATATCATAAACTATTATGTACAAAGTTTAAAAATAATAATAATTCCATAATAAATTAGTTTCTTTTAGCAACTAAATTGTTTTCCAAAATAATTCTTTCGGTAATAAACGTCCATCAGCTGATTCTAAACGTAAACAAAAGACAAAACTAGGTTTTTATTGCTGTATTTTGCTGTTTATACATTAGTATTATAGTTGGGTGGAGTAATCTTTACAGTAAATAATGTTTTTTTTATCATAAATATGTTCATTCACAAAATAGATATATACTATGTACTTTTAGTTTGGTGCAGCAGCCAAATCATGAAAATAGAAAGGAATTGTTAGGTAATATGCTTTTGCTTGCTGATCTGATGAAGGGGAAATTGAAGATAGGAAATAATAACTTTTGAAAATGTCTTGAATTTAGTTTAAGGTGATAGTTGAAGACATATTTGGAGCTTGAACTAAAGTAGGCAGTTATAAACATTGAAATAGTGGTCTTGGGTGGGTTAATTATTAAAGTAGGCAGTTTAAAGTGATTTTTAAGGGGGGTACCATGATAACACTGGTATTTACTTATCACGGGGGTTCTGGACCCTATCCCCCGCGGTTATCGAGGCCCTATTGTACATCTGATGTCAGAAACTACTCCCCAAGTATTGTTATTTTATTTATTGATTTATTTTTTGGTAATTTCAATAACATTGATATCTATCCCTCAAATGAGGGACTCATAATGTTGACTTTAAGTGAATAAGTCAAGACTCATGATGTCTAACTAGGTCAGAGGTATTTTCTTGAAGACAGATTCTCTTATTTGATTCTGTTTCATGTTGCTTACAGAGCAATAAGGTTCTGGAACATCATTGATGTTGAGTGTTTTTATTTGAAAGCTTTGAGAAGGTAACCTTTGGTCACATTTTACAATTCAATTTGTCTTGTAAAATAGTTTTTGAGTTGCATCTTCATTCTTATAATCTAACATATTGTAAAGGGAATAGCTTTTGTTTGCTATTTTTTTTCTCTCTGTCTCTCATGAAACCACATCTTCACATATTAATTAGCTTGTCTTATGTCAGGTATCGGGTGGAAGAGCAGACATCGCACCTGCACAGAACATCACTGATGACAACTTTGGGGGTAAAATATTGGGAAAGCGGGGCCTTATGGTAAATAAGCGTGTTAGAGAGGCAGATGAGAACTCTGGTATATCGTGTGTTAATTTGTCGCCTACCAGGAAAAGGATTCGAGTAGCAGGAAAGGTACTGTACTGTAAATGTTTGTTTCATAAGGACATATGATATTCTGATTTTTGCACTTACATTTTACTGTCATAGCAAAGAATTAAAAGTTTCAGTTTCATAAGATTTGTATCTTCTTAAGTAATTCTGATGTTTGCACTTACTTTTTGCTGGCAAAGCAAGGAATTAAAACTAAGTTTCCTTTACATTTTTATCATGTAATTCAGTTTTATTTATGTAACTCACTAAGTAATTTCATAGCTGTATTTTCCACTTGTGTGGCAGCTTAAATGTGAAAATTGCTGTATCACTTCTATTGATTTTGGGTGGGTGACTAACCCGCTGACTGTTTTGAGTACAATAGAAACAACAGAGCAAAAGACCACTTGTTTTCTGCTGGGTTTTGATGGTACATGGAATGTTTGGAGCATCTGTGTTTGTCTTATTACATCGTGATTTTGGGCCAGCCTTTGAGTAGTTGGTGAAGTATTCAGTTTTCGTGTAGCCTTAAATCTTAGAGAAGATAGTTTTTTTTTTTTAAATAAATACCATTTTGACAGTCATGTTGGACAAAGTACCTCCAGCATTAGGTATTGTAGGGAGGAGTGTAAAACCAGGTTGACCAAAGCCACTTCTGACTCGTACTATCTGCGCAAATTGTAGGGGACAAGTTTGTATGAAAGATTGGGACAAATGTTGGTGAAAGTTATGGTAATCTCACTTAGAAAAACTAGATAGCTAATAAAAGGAAGGCTTCCTCTAGAGTCTGAATTAGAGCTCGTAGTTTAGAACCCACTCTTAAATACAGGCAGTCCCTAGTTATCAGCAGGGGTTTCCATTCCGATGGGCTTCATGATAAGCGAAAATAGACATTAAATAAAACACTTATGATTTATGGCGCCAATAACTGGATTTTGGTGCTGATAACCAGTTAAATGGTGTGTGTGTTAAGTATGTATTAGTGCCATAACTATTATGATTGCCAATAACCAGAAGTCTGGTTTATGGCACTGAAAATCACAGATTTTAGACAATTGCCATAAAACGGATTGTCATTAACCGACTCTGGCAATAACTGGGTACTACCTTTATAGTGTAATAGGTAATCGTGGCAATAACCCGAGTACTACCTTTATAGTGTAGTTGATAATAGTGGCAATAACCTGGTACTACCTTTATAGTGTAGTAGATAATCGTGTCATTCTATCTTCCCCTGCTGTAGCCTTGTCCCCTATCATCAGTCCACCTAATATTATACCATTCACTCCTGTGCCCAGCTCAGTGGTTCCCAACGTTTTTCACTTCATCTCTCCCTCCATGAATTCTCAACCTCCTTCTTGCCCCTTTTCATTTTTCTCTAAAATTCCACCCCTCCATAAGAAACCAAGAGGTAAAAAAACGATAAAAAATAAAGAATGAAATGCTGATGAAGAAAATACCTTTGCTTTATTTATTAGAGCTAAAGTTTTTACAAACTTGGCAATTATAAGTACAGATGAGGTGAAAAAACCTTCTCCCAAGAGGAAAGAGTGGAAACTTTGCGATGTTCCCTCTTCTTACAAAACGACCTCCATTACGACTTAGGCTGAGCCCGACATTCCTGGCAGGGATTCATCAACGTACAAAGATGAGCTCTGCACGTACTGCAAGTTGTGTAGGGATCTGTAGTTGACGACTGCAAAAACCTAGAGCACTGGACCTCTGGAATACACATGCATTGATGAGGCTTTGAAGACTCGAGTGAAGCCATACCAACAAATACACATTCTCAACACTGAAAAAAACAGAACAGAGGCAGAAAAAATGGGCTTGGGAGGAGAGGAAAGCCTAAGCATCTACTCCCCAAGACGGTTAGGAAAGACTGTGTCATGAGGTGGTTGAATGTGTGGTTTCTGATAACTTTCACCTTGTTTCTCACAGGCGTTGCCAGATCTCACAGACTGCTTTACAGTCGGAGAGTGTTTTAACCCAGTTACCATCTGCCGCTTGGAAAATATCCTTTGTTAAGACCTCAGGTTTGTTAGCTATGAAAAATACAAATTGGTATAAAACTTTGTCATTTTTTGAAGTAAAAACTTAAGTTACACCATGAGTGACATTTGTCACAAGAAGCTAGTGAAGTAAAGATTTTATGACTTACTACATACTTTTATGATTGGGTTTTATTGTTAACTTTGATTTGATTCTGTTTCAGAGTGCTCCAGAAAAGAGCCCTAGTGATGATGGAAACTCTCCACCCCATCAGGAAGGACAACCTGACAAATCTGTAAATAACAAGCCTGATAAGGTAAACTTCTTTTGGTCACATTTTTTTTTGTTTTCGTTATGATAACTTCAGTGTCCTTCCTTGGAAGTAGGGACTTTCCTATATTTATGTTATGTCGTGACAAACATTTGTTACAAGAAGTGAGTTAATTGAAGATTTTTGTACTTACTACGTACTTTTATGAGTAGGTATTATTGACAATCTCTGATTTTATTTTGTTTCAGAGTGGCCCAGAAACAAGAAAATCCCTGAGGCGTGTTGATGTTAGTAAGGGTTTGCTGGATGCAAATCCTCCATCCCATGAGGAAGGAGAACCTGATAAATCTGCATTTAAGGACTCTGAAAAGGTAACCTTAACCTTGGTCACGTATTAAAATGAATTTTTCCAAATAAAAGTACTCTACCTTGATTCTAATCCTCAATCCCCCCTCGTTGTGGGACCACCTTGACAGGGTTAGGGGTGGGCCCTTGAAGCCGAGAATTAGTTGCCATGTTTGAGTCCAAGAGTGTCATATATATTTTGATGTATTTATTTGGGAGTATTATTTTGCAATTTTCCACTTATTGTAAAATTTATCTGACCTGACAAATAGGAAAAGATATAGCCGGGAATGGGTTTAAATCTGAAGTTAAATAGTGGGACCATCAACTGCCCGATAATGTTTGGATCTGAGTTTTTGGGTGGAACTATTCTGCAGGACTGGATCATGGATTCCAGGGGGATAACGGTTCTGGGTATAGTACTCGAGGCATACCCATAATGTGATTAGGGTGGAAGTGATTGTATTCTTGTAATACTCTCAAGTCCATCAAGTGGGTTTGCCAACATGGTCATTTTTAACAATTTGTAGACTGAAGTACCTTCTCATGTCATATTTGAAATGAAAAGGGTACATGTACATCCTTTCCAGAAAAGACCAATGCAGTGATATTGTTATAAGACTTGTAGAGTGTTCATGTGTATGTTCTCTTACCTGCTTTTCTCTTCTAGATGATTCGTTCTGCAATCTGTTTCTATGTTTTATGTGGATAAATTTGTAGTTCTGGATTGGTAATATCAGTCTCTGAGGAGTGTTTAAGCGAGACGAACCACCGAGTTTGTTTCTTTACTATTGCAAAGAATACAAGTTGCAACTTATGAAAAAAAATCTGATTAGGGTCGTTAAAGTGACTAAGTGCTCTGGCAAAGTATTGCATCTTTACAAAATAAACTGGAATTTTTGACATATATTTATGGCAGCAAATGTTGGTGCCAAAGCCTGATGATAGGTCAGCGCAACATTGAATAAAGAAAGACAGGTAATAATGAACATCTCAAAGGGCACCTGGGATTCATATATCATAGATAAAATCTCTCTTCCAGCAATGCTAAAGAAGGTTAAAGAGAAATTATCAGCAGAGGTGACCTAGTACTAAAATGGCTACCTGTGGATTTCTCTTGGTTTAAATACTGCCTATTGTGGAACTTTTCTTATTCGTTACTTACCTGAAGAGAGAGACAGCAGTCTCTAAAATACCAACTTGCAAAGTTGGCAATCTGCTCCTGAGAAACCCACAAGATGCTAACTACCATATTGGGCTTTATATTCTGTAGTAGGCCACGATAAAAAAAATGTTGGCAGTCTTAGTGGGAGGATATTTTAACCAATCTAGAAATGCGCAGTATTGTATCATCAGTCTCCCCTTGGTCATATACCTATCTGCCAAGTAGATAGGAAACGATGTTGTGCAGATTGAGGATTGGATGTACAAGATTCACTCATGAGTTTTAGATGTCCCATGAAAATCCTCCATTTTGTGGGAACTGTGAGACATTTGCTGATTGAATGTCTCAGACTTAGGAATTTGAGACATAGGTTCCTATTTTGTGGATGTGATAGAGAAGGTAATTTTGTTCTAGCTACAATTGTGAGAAAAGATATTAATATAGATCAGTTATGTATCTATGTGGGAGATGCGCCGCCTCAACAAAATTTAGATTATACATAGATTATGTGAGAATTTATATTTGTTTAGATATTTTTATATAAAATTTATTTAAAATTTTATTTTGTTCCATTTAAAATTATTTTGGTGTCAATAACCTAGATGGTGTGACTCCAGGTTTAACCCTTAAACGCCGAGCCGGTATTTCCGAAAGTGTCTCCCATATGCCGGCGGCATTCAGGAGTGAGCCCCGAAGCGGAAAGTTTAAAAAAAATAAAAATCATAGTACGATTAGTTTTCAAGATTAAGAGTTCATTTTTGTCTTCTTTTTTTTGTCATTGTCTGAAGTTTAGTATGCAACCATCAGAAATGAAAAAAAAAAATAAAAAAAAAATATTTATAAATATTGGAATATATGACAGCGCAAAAAAAATTTCATATATAATTGAATACAAATCGTGCTGTGAGCAAAATGGTTAAAGCTAATGAGTTAATTATTTTGTCGATGTATTGTTCACTAAATTGCTATGTTTTTGGTATCTAACAAATATTATCACAATATGATGCATGAATTCGTAACGCACTAATGTAAAAAAAAAAAAAAAAAAATTGTTTTCAAATATTCACCATAAATTGAAATATTGTGCGAGACTTACCTTTTGTTGCAAAATGAAGGTAATTGATTGACCATTACTAGACTGTAAGTGTTGTAGCTTACAATTGCAGTTTTCAACCATTTCGGTCGAGTTAAACGTGGCCGAAGGTAGAATTTTTTTATATTTACTTATTTAAATGAAAAATATTTCAAAACTGATAAAAGCTATAACCATGAGATATTTTTTTGTTGTATTCTACATGAAATTGTGCACATTTTCTTATATAAAACTTATATAACAGTTAATATAAATTGGTGCAAACATTATGACAATCGGATGAAAAAATTTCTGATTTTTTCGGAAGAGTTTTCGTGCTGGCGTAAGGAAAAAGTTTTTTTTTTTTTTTTTTTTTTTTTTTTTTTTTACAAATATCACCATAAATCAAAATATTGTGCTAGAGACTTCCAGTTTGTTGCAAAATGAAGTTAAATGATTGAATATTACTAGAATATAGAATTTTAGCTTACATTGCGTTTTTCGAACCATTTCGTTCGAGTCAGAAATGACCCAAGGTTTAAATTTGGCACTTATCATTATTTATATGAAAAAATGTCAAAACTGATAAAAGCTCAACCATGGGTTATTTTTTGTTGTATTTTACGCGTAATTGCGCACATTTTCGTATATAACTTTATGTAACGGCTAATATAAAACTGTGCAAAACATTACGACAATCCGACAAAAGAATTTCTGATTTTTTTGGAAGAGTTTTCGTGCTGGCGTAAGGAAAAAAGTTTTTTTTTTTTACAAATATTCACCATAAATCAAAATATTGTGCTAGAGACTTCCAATTTGTTGTAAAATAAAGTTAAATGATTGAATATTACTAGAATGAAAGAGTTTTAGCTTACAATATCGTATTTTGACCATTTGGGTCGAGTCAAAAATTGACTGAAGGTTGAAAATTTGGCACTTATTGTTATTTACAGGCGGCCCTCGTTAGCAGCAGGGGTTCCATTCCTGGCCACCGACGCCAAGCGATTTTCTACGCTGAGCGATTTTAAAGCCTACGGCCGCCGCACACCTTTCGAAACCCTAGACCAGTCAAAGGCGCCGTACTCCCACAACGGCGCAATAATTAAAATTATATTTATGCAGTATATTCCACAAAAGAATTTACTGCACAGTACATGTGGGTGTCTAGAGTATGTAAAGATATAATAAAGTTTATACAGTGTACAGGTAGCTGTAGTGTTCAGGTTACGATCATTAGTCTTACGATAGTTCGATTCTATGAGAGATTCAAATTACAATGGCCTAACTTTATACATCTTCTAGTTACATAAGTTCCAATACAGCAAAAGAGAATGATGGAAGTATGGTTTTAACGTTTATACTCGTTGCATGAACGTGTACAGCCATGAACAACCGAACGAGAAAAAGACTAGTTTTTTTTTTTTTTTTTTTTTTTTTTTCCCCTCCCCCCTTCTAAGTACAACCGAACTGGATAACATCTGTTTGGCTTGTATTTCGATCATCGTACTACAGTGCAACATTACCGTATTTGTTATAAATGGCGTTATGTATAGAATAGAACTGAGATAATGTAGTAACTTTATTCGCTATAGATCAGAGGTAAATATAGATTAAAGATCAATCGGGAAATATACCGTTAAATTTAAACCTAGTTATAACTGAAGCTGAGAAAACTGTTCAAGCTGCTAATGACTATTATCGTACATCGGCAATAAGGATAAAACTGCAGTTAAACGTCTGCCATCACACACAACTGTAGATAAAATTGTGATAAAATCATTTTAATCAAAACTACTGTGCTTCAAAGAACACATTTTACTGTTGGTTTCACGCGATATAAGAACGTAAATTCGTATTACGATGATATAAAGGATTATTGCGAACGGAATCACAATAATTTTTTTACGCAGTAAACATGCCGCCAACGTAATCGTGTTAACGAAAAAAAAAAATAGTTTACATTCACAACGAGGACATATTCAATAAATATTTCCACCTAAAAACACGCTGTATAAGGAAAAATAACTTTGTCTCATATAAGTCAAGTATATATATATTCGTTTGAGCTAACTAGAAGCAAGAGCATTCGCTCAGAATTGCGTTATGGTGAAACAAACTCGTATTCATCAGCTGATTTCAAACCACAACATTGGCCGCTCCGCGTAATACGGGCTTAAGTTTGCCTGCCGTAGTATTTTAGAATACAATAATATAAGAATACATACAATATTCTTGGATACAGTGAAATAATGTATAAATTTTTAAAGGATTTATGGAAAAGATGCATAATTAATAAAATAATGCAATGCATTTTTTCGAACTGGCGGACAAGAACGAACATAAAAAACCATCCCCTGACAACGTGGAGCGTAGTTACAAAGTCTGCCTTATTTTTATTTTATTTTCTGTACAAAAATGAAAATACCTTTATGTAATATATTTTCATACACATTTTTAACATAAAAGCATAAACATTTGAAAAATCGACACATCGATCGCTAAATTTTGCACCTCTTTTTAACTTTATATTTTCGGAGAGCGGTAGACGGCGGCATACAAGAACGAACTTGAAAAAAACATCGTAGTCGATAACTTGAAGGGGAGTTTCAAAAGCTGCCTTTTTATCATATTTCTGCACAGAAATAAAAATACCCTATTCGTAATACATTTTCATACACATTTTAAACATAAAAGCATAATCATTTATAAAATCACATCGATCGCTAATATGCACTTTTTTTAAATTATATTTTCGGAAGAGCGGCAGGCGGTGGCGCTTACAAGAAAGAACATGAAAAACATCGTATTTGATAACGTGAAGGGCAGTTTTAAAAGCTGCCTTTGTATCATATTTCTGTACAGAAATAAAAAATGCCTTTTCACGTAATACATTTTCATACACATTTTAAACAAAAGCATGAACATTCATGAATCGACACATCCATAGCTAAATTTGCACCTATGTAACTATATTTTCGGCATAGAGCAGCGTCAGAGGCATATATTTTACCCTAATACCTACGTAATAACTCTCCATAAAATTTTGTTAATATAATTTGCGTAACCTTTATGGGCTGAACGGCATTTCTACATATGTATGAACTCGTTAGACAACGACGCCAGCGGCGCTGTTAACTGAAATTTGTGCCGTAAAGATACCTTTTAAATGCCTTATTTTTTTAATGAATATTTTTGACGACCGCCGTAAAACCAATTCGCCGTTGAGTGATTGCGCCGTTAACCGCGGGCCACCTGTATATGAAAATATTCCAAAACTGATAAAAGCTACAACCTTTGGTTATTTTTTTGTTGTATTCTATATGAAATTGTGCATATTTTCATATAAATCCTTATGTATCTGCTAATATAAAACGGTGCAAACATTACAACAATCAGACGAAGGAAATCATGATTTTTTTCACCAGTTACCGTGCGGCCGCAAGGATAATGTTTTTATTTTTTCAAAAATTCACCATAAATTGAAATATTGTGCTACAGACTTCCAATTTGTTGCAAAATGAAGTAAAATGATTGAATATTACTAGAATATAGGAGTTTTAGTTTATAAATTGCATTTTCAACCGTTCTGTTGAGTGAAAGTTGACCGAAGGTTGAAATTTTGGCACAGTTTTTTTTTATATGAAAATATTTCAAAACTGATAAAAGCTACAACCATGGGTTATTTTTTGTCGTATTTTACATGAAATTGCACACATTTGCATATATATGTATCATCTAATATAAAGTGGAGCCTAAA